>NC_056745.1:1224559678-1224859678 GCF_019279795.1 Protopterus annectens
GTGCCTTCTATGCAGAGTCTGCATGTCCTCTCTACATTCATGTGGGTTTACTCCAGGTGCTCCGGTTTCCTCCCACATTCCAAAGACGTGTGTCTGAAACATTTCTCCCTGGGCCTCCACTGAAAATGGGCTCTGTCCCAGTTGGACTTTCCTGGTAAATAAATGTTAAATAAAAATAAATAAATAATTTTTGGCATCTTCTTTTACAAATTATCATCTGAAAAAATAAACAAGAAAAATTGTGGGGATCATGCATTAGTATAGTTATGAAAAAAACCCTCACATTAGTAATAAAATAGACTTGTCTTGTGAAATAATTTTGTATTTCTTGTAATATTAAAAAAAGCCAGTAACTGTATAGCTTTCCTTCCACAGGAATGAGTCTGGCTTTGACGGTACCTTACTCATGGAACTCGCCTTAATTTTTTTTTTTGAGTATTTTTTTTGCTCCGGGCCAATGTGCTTCAGCATAGCTGGCGAGTGTGATCCTGTCACAAGATTGGCAAAGTTGGAATCATTGTTCATAATGCTGCACTTATAATTTTTCCCTGTATCATTTTCAACCCCTCAATATGCTGGCTACATATATGAATGTATGACAGAATTTGATAAGACATATTTCTCAATTATCAGGATTGGCTGAGCCTTTTTGCTTCTTTCAAAGACTTCATCTGTCGTATTTTATTTTTTGTGCGCTTGTGCAATTCCACATAATATTGTATCAGTTTGGAGAGCACTGTCCCCTTCACCTTCCATACAAGTAGCATTTAAAAATCACTGTGCTACATATGTGTTGGATGAACTGATACTAGTTTATTCAAGCTCTTTTGTTCAACTTGACCGTCTCAGTGCACTTTGGTACAGATGTGTCCATACTCAACTGGTAAATAACTGTAATTATACAATGGCAACTCGGCAAAGCTGAGAAATGTGCACACTGATTGGCCATTTCAAGTCAGTGTGCAGATTGTAAATCGAAGACAACCTAAGTAAAACGTCCAGCCGCTAACTTACCATGCAGCAGCAACTTAAGGTGCTTGCTTGCCCTTAATTAAGGTTCTGGGTTTGACTAGGAGCAAAATCACTTAATTAGACAAAACACACCTCCATAGACAAAGTATACATACCTCCGTAGACAAAACACACGCACCTCTGTCTGCTGTAAAAGAAGAGGGCAGCTGTGCACTCACCCGCGGTTTTAGATGATGTTAATGAGGGGTTTCTGGTGTTTACGGAAGTTGCATGGTAAGGAAAGTCACTTTACTGTTCAAAAATCAAACTCCTTGCAATGTAGTCTTTGTTTCAGTGTTTGCTGAATTCCTTTTTTTCTGGATGCTGTGTGTATTAATAATGTTTTGTGTATGGTTGAGTTACTGAATTATTTGTTGGTCTGTCTTGATTTTAGAGCTGTTGGGCTGACATATGCCATCTTACAAGCAAAAACATGTGTAACAGGCTGAAGTAGTGTGCTAGCTGGGATGTGAAGTGTTTCCCAACAGAAAGCACGTAAACTATGATCCTTCATTAGTGTAGTGGGTTTGCTGTGTAAATTCATGCTCAAATGTATTAAAATACTTTTCTGTGACATTGGTTTGAGTGAAAATGATGTACAGGTGTCTAATTATTTTTATGTATGACAAAGAACTTGCATTCAGTGTTCTTGTGCATTTGTTATCAGTTTGCTGTTTGTTAGGGCTGCCAGTATTATTCTGTTATTTTTCCAAGTGTTCTGTTATGAGGTGCATTTTTTTGATGCAGCACTAAACTTGTGAATATAATGTCTATTTTAGTGTAATTCAACACTCATAATTTAGACCTAATAGCTGATAGTGCAAGTAAAAATGTGGACTATTTTATCGCACAAAAAGTGAAAGAATACAAACTAAAGCAAACAAAAACCTAAATAACAACACAAACATAACACAACACAAAACTAACACCATTGTATAATAGCAATAACCCATGGCTGGGTGTGGGTAATGCTGGATTTACTCACGGTTGGCTTTGTTTGGTCACTTGGGCTTTGCCCTCATGACCAAATCACGCCAACCATGGGTAAATCCAGCATTACCCACACCCAGCTGTGGGTTATTGCTATAACAGTGTATTTAGTGGCTTTTGAAAAGTTACTGACATCCAGCATAGACTTTTTTTCCCTGCTCTAACTGTCCTGGCAGTACCATGCATATTTTGTTTTTCTACTGCACTTCTCATTCTTTGATATTATTTCCCTGCCACATTTTTTACCAATTTCTTTTTTCGTCGTCAAAAATGGAATAAATTTAGTGTTGTCTTCAGAGAGTTTGGCTATACCTTGCAGTTCCATACAGCCTCCAGAAGACATGCCAGAGTGTTTCTCTTTATACTGATTTATAACACTTTATAAATCAAGACTATCTATTACAAAAATATGTAAGTGATTATTCCAATGTTTAAAAGTTTACCTTTCCACCACAGCAAGAGGTAAATAAACTGGCAAATAGCACTTACCGTATGCTGAATAGGGAATGTTTTCCACTGCTTTTCCTCTAAGAAAAATAGTTTCCATACAATGATGTCACTGAAGAGAAGTAGTAACTAACTTTAGTGACATCAGTCTAGGAAAAATGTGTGTTGTATCAATAGACATTAAAGGGCACACCACAATGTATGCACAAAGATGCCCCATTAAAATCTGTGGATGCACACATTACCCCAAGGTAACATCATGGTAGGAATTAAATTTATTTGGACCACAATTTAATAAAACGTTTTTAAAGCTTTTTATTAAAAACAGCCCAAATACACAAGGAAGAATAAGCGGGAAAATGCATCATGGTACTTGACTCGTCAAATGCTGGGATACATATATTAACATTGGAAAATTACTTTAACAATGTATACAAATGTGTGGCTAAACACTGAACACCTTCACAGCAGAGCCTGAGATGACAACTTTTTTCCTGAGGGGGAAACCCGACATTTTGAGCCTTCCTCTTTTCTGGTAATGAAAATCACATTCAATAATGCAAATTTACTGTCAAGGAATCAGATGTGTAGTCACTGAAAACAAGAGGTAAGGACATACTAAATAAGCAATTTTTGCAAACATGTAACTTATACATACAGTTCACATGGAAATGTGTTTATTATATCTTTACAGCAACACTGCTGCTGAAATGTATATAGTCTCTGGCCTCTGACATGGTCAGTACTACATGTGATCTGCTGTTGTTATGAATTCTGGCCAGCATCCTGGTAGTAGTATTACAACAATTTTTATCAAAATAGTGAAGAATTACTTGTGAAAATAAACAATGAATGTATACATCAGCTGGTGTTTTTATAATTGAAAGTGCAGCTGTAGGGTGGCAGAACATAGGAATTTATATATGTTGATGAATATGCTTTACATAACAATGGTCTTCTGTATTGGTTCTAAAATTGTGAGTCACCCACTTAAATAATCAACAAGAAATCAATGCGAATGATGTGTGTGTCCTATTTTATGTCATCCTTGCTTTTGTTGCGGCAATGTCCATTAGTATTAACTACAATGCTTTTTTTTTACTGTAGATATTTGAAAGTCTGAATCACTCCAAGGGTGTCAGTGACACCTGTTTTTTCAATGTCTGAAGAATGATTATTTTTGGCACTTTGTTGTCTGCATTAAATTGAGAAATACATTTTTTCTTGACAGTCTGAAATATGAGTACCACTTAGTGTGTGAAAAATCTGTGTGCATGTGTTTATTTATACTAGTTCAAAGTGCACTGCAGTGACTAATGCCTATTTCTGCATTTATAGTCAGTGGCTTTTCTGCAATGCTTCTATAAAGTTCTGATGCCCAGATGTCTGCCCTGTGCTGAAGATCTTATGGCATTGATTAAGTAAATAAATGCTGCTTAACTCGCAATCACATCCTAATTTTGAAAAGTAAAGTGTGATTTCTTATTAATACAGTTTTTATTTCATAGTGTTATAGTCAGTCTGCTTTATTAGTCTTCTGCTATGTACAATACATACTGTTAGTGTCAAATTTCATAAAGGTATGTAACCTTTGTGCTCAAAGACAGATGTTATACAGCCATATTTCAAGTAGGGGTCTACCACAGTCAGTACAAATTTATGAGAATGGTAACTATTACATCATTACCTGTCTCAAATGTAATGCAGAGCTGGTCATTCAAAGCCTTAAATGGATATTGAAGAATATAATCAGTGCCCTGTAATGTTAAAGCTACTTTTGAAACTGGAGAGCACTGAAGTCTTGCAGTATTTTTTGAATTTTGAAAAAATCACCGGTGGTAGTAGATTCTCTGTTTCAGTTATGCTGTAAGATGCAATAGTTCTATATAAAGCAAAGACCATTTGAGTCAATGTGGACAAATGCCCTCTGGTTAGTAAGCCTAAGTGTAGCATTTGAATAAATAATGCATTGAGGCAGAACAGTGGGACTTTTGTAGTAACAGAGATAATTAAGGTAGGTATCAGTGCATTGTAATGCATTTAAGCTCATAGTTCTACATTGTAAGTACAATGTAGGACATTATTCCATAAGAATGTTTGATATCTGTAATTATGCAGTTGTCAGTATAAGGCAGAAAAATTATACATTAATACACACAGCATAATGTAAAAAATGTAAGAAAAAAGAAGTTATGTCTTACCATAACGTTCCATCTGTATTGTTGATCCTCATCCACTCATTACGTATGGGTTACGGTTCCGATATCGGAACCGAGCCGGCCATATACCAAGCTCGCGCCAGCGATAAACTCTCGAGCTAAGCAATCTCTTACCCATAATCCCCCTCTCCCTGTTACCTCAGATTGAGTTTGCAAGTCAGAAAAAGGTAGAGGCTATTTCTGGTCAAATGACCTAAAGAGAAGGATGGTGAGATCCACTAGAAACCATGGGTCGTAATGAGTGGACGAGGATCAACAATACAGATGGAATGTTATGGTAAGACATAACTTCTTTATCTGATATTGTTAATCCTCGTCCACTTCCTTACGTATGGGACAGAGTCCTCAGCTACCTCTATTCCTGGGAGGCTTTCATGGAAGGACATTCCTGAGCACCATAGAACCAAAAGATGCTCTTCCCCTGAAGGCCAAGTCCAACTTATAATGATTGATAAAGGTATGAGGAGTGGCCCAAGTTGCAGCTGTACAGATGTCATGTAAAGAAGCTCTGGCATGGAAGGTAGCAGAAGTTGCCACTGACCTTGTTGAATGAGCCTTGATGGTAGTTGGCAAAGAAGTATTGTGTACTGAATAAATATGGGTCACAGTGTCTTTTAACCATCTAGCCAATGTGACCTTAGCAACAGCACATCCTAATCTAGATCCAGAAAAAGCCAAGAATAACTGGCCTGATTTACGGAAAGATTTAGTCCTTTGCAAATAGAAACGGAGTTGTCTGTGTACGTCTAGGGTATGTAGGCAATACTCTCCCTCATTAGAATGATCAGGAAAAAACACTGGCAATTCAATGGTCTGATTAATAGACATTTCAGAAATGACTTTTGGCAAGAAGGAAGGGTTAGTTCTTAAGGATACCCTGTCTGGATGAAAAATCAAGTATGGACTCTTTGAACATAGGGCCTGAAGCTCAGAGATATGTCTGGCAGAAGTAATAGCGACCAAAAACAAGGTCTTCCACGACAGATATTTGAGGTCGCATGAAGCAGCTGGCTCAAAAGGGGGCAATGTCAGAGCTTGAAGAACTAAAGATAAATCCCAAGGTTGAATAGGTTCCCTGAAAGGGGGGTTCAGATGATTCACACCCTTTATGAAGGCTTTACATAACTTGTGAGACATGAGGGAGGAGTCTTGGACATTCTCGTGGAAATTAGAGATCCCAGCCAAATGTACTCTAATGGTAGATGCTGACAGCCCTGATTGAAATAGGGCGGTTAGATATTCGAGTACCATCGACACCGGTTCTGAAAAGGGATAAATTTCCTTATCATTCAGCCAACAGGTAAATCTTTTCCATTTGCCTAGATAAGACATTCTAGTGGAGGGCTTATGAGATGCAATAAGAATGTCCCGTACTTGTGAGGAAAGATAATTTTTCCTGGCGATCAAGGGAATTGGAGGAGCCAAGCTGTGAGCTTCAGACTGTGCAGGTTGGGGTGAATCAGATTCTGCGGATGGGAGATCAACTCCGAGGTTGGACGAAGAATCCATGGTTGATCTAGCAGGTGAGGCCAGTATGGAGCAATAAGGATCACTTTGCTCTTCAATCGACGGGCTTTCTTCAGAAACTGGGGAATCAGGGGAGTGGGTGGCAAGGCATAAAGAAGACCCGAGGGCCAATCATGAATTAGTGCATCCCTGGGTGACTGTCCCGGAGGGGGAATCAGGGCAAAGTAGTTGCTGCATTTGAAGTTGGTCAGGGATGCAAAGAGGTCGCAGCACGGATGGCCCCAACGGTGGAAGATCTCCGCCGTTATGAGAGGATTCAGGGACCACTAGTGAGGTTGAAGAATGCACCTGCTGAGTCTGTCTGCTATCACTTTGGAACTCCCGGGAATGTGCGTTGCTAGAAGAAAGTGGTTGGTAGCCATCACCCATTGCCATATCCTCATGGCCTCTCGACAGAGGGGGTAGGATTTGGTTCTGCCCTGTTTGTTGATGTACCAGACTACCGCCATGTTGTCTGATTGTATTGCAATTGTCCCTGACGGAAGCAAGGGATGGAATGCCTGCAATGCCAGAAGCACCGCTCTCAGCTCTAAAACATTTATATGCAGATGGGCCTCCACTTTGGACCAAGTGCCTTGGACTGTCTGACCCTGACATAGCCCTCCCCACCCCATCAGGGAAGCGTCCGTGGTCACTGAAGCCTTGGGCTGCTGAGGGGAGTAGGGGCGAGACCATTGTGATGGGTTGTGGTTCAACCACCACTTTTGTTTGCATCTCTGAGTTATGTGAATCTTGGCTGAAAGGGGAAGCTGAAAAGGATACCATTGAGTGAGCAGTAGCCATTGTAGAAGCCTCATGTGAAACTTGGCTAAGGGGATAATGGTGATGCAAGCTGCCATGGAGCCCAACAGCTGCAGGATCGAGTGAGCTGTGGACTTTTCCATTGAAAGAACTGGTAACAGTTGCTGTCTGATTCTTGATATTCTGTGTTCTGGTATGGGCGCTCTGCAAGTTTTTGAGTCCAAAATGACCCCTATGAATTCTGTGGACTGAGAAGGGGTGAGATTGGATTTCTGCCAGTTTATTGTTATGCCCAACTTTTCGATAGTATTGAGAGAGTATGCCAGGGTTTCCTCCAATAGGTGTCTGGTGGGGGCAGAGAGGAGCCAGTCATCTAGATATGGAAAAACCTGAAAACCTTGAAGTTGCAGGTGAGCTGTGACAACTGCCATGCACTTTGTAAACAATCTGGGGGCTGTAGAGAGTCCAAAGGCAGTACTCTGAACTGGTAATGACTGGCTCCCACACAGAAGCGCAGGAATCTTCTTGATGGTCTGTCCACCTTTATGTGGTAGTACGCATCCTGAAGATCTATCGAGCACATCCAATCGTCTTTTTCCAAGAGAGGAATGATAGACTGTATAGTGACCATCCGAAATTTTTGCACACTCACAAATGTGTTTAGCGCACTGAGATCCAAAATTGGTCTCCAGTCCCCGGTTTTCTTTGGCACCAAAAATAGTCTCGATTAGAATCCAGATCCTATCTGGTCTGTTGGGGCTACTTGGATGACTCTTTTGTTTAGCAGCTTTGTAATCTCTAGAGCTGCTTCTTCCCTTTGACTGGGTCGAACATCGGGAAATCTTGATGGAGGGACAGGACAAAGTTTGAAGGGGATCTTGTAACCTCTGGTTATTATCCTTTGTACCCAAGAATCATTGGTAATGGTTAGCCAGGCAGAAGGGTACAAAGAGAAACGTCCCCCAACCACTTCCAGAGGAAAGGGGTTGGGCCGCTCTTCAGGAGCACTGGTAGGATTGCCCAGAGAAGGAATCTCTGGAACCCTAATTAGGAAGCCTTGAAGGGTTCTGCGAAATTACACAAGCGCATCCAGGCATGTCATCTCAAAACAATGCCTGAACTCGCTGCTCTAGCCACTCCTTCTGATGCGTGGGACACCAAGTGCATGGAGGAGTTCGAAATCAATTCAATAGTGGCCAGCTGAGAGGCGACTTTGTCACGGACCTCATCAGACACAGCACCTGCCAAAGTTTAAGAGAGCTTAGATACTAGGTCTCTTTGAAGTCTGGTGAAGTGTGCCATATAATTCAGGGATCTGATAGCAAAGGTCTCTGATGCAAAGGTGTGCCTCCCTATCCTATCCAATGCCCTGGACTCTTTGTTGGGCGGATGGACAGTCTGGCTTTCCTCTTCTGCCAGGTCTTTCTTAGTTGCGGCTGCCACCACCAGAGCATCTACAGGGAGACCTTTAGACTAATGAGGTTCAGAAGCAGGGGGGGACAAGATTTTGTCTGACCTCCAGGGAATGGCCTCAACAGTATCAGGGGTCTTCCATGCACGCTGCACAATGAGCCGGACCAGTTCGTCTGCAGGTGGGGTAACCCAGGAGGTAGGGTGCTGGGCACGAAAAGGCTGCAGGAACACAGACTCCACAGAAGTTGGGTTAGAGGACTGCCATTCACCTCTCTGTTTAAGGATTTCCAGGATATCACCAAAGGATACGTCAGAAGGTGAACGAGGGGACCCTTCCCCATCATCAAAGTCTGTGTCTTCAGTGAGAGACTCCTCAGTGGAGTCCATATGCTTCCTCTTGCATGAGGATTTCCAATGAACTTCCTCAGAGGGAGATGCTGGGGAAGACAACACCAAGGAGGTATCCTGTGGGAGTATATCCTGAGACCTCTGCGCCTGGTGTCCATGAGAAGCGACCTGTGTACATAGTGGTCCAGAGGAGAATGGTGAGATAGTAAGCACAGTATCAGCGGTAGACGCCAAGGCCTTCTCCATGACTTGGAAGGCAGGTCCACTAGAAGAGGGGTGAGTGCCCAATGGGGAAGTCACCTCTCCCCTAAGTGATCCAGCCTGCTGATTGGGAGTCCCAGGACAGCTGAGAAAAGTCAAATCCTGGGTCGTAGCTAAATTTTTCTGCCATGAAGGCAATTGCGGCTCCTTAGAGAGATCCATAAAGGAAACCATAGAGGGGGAAGACTGTGCTACGTCAATAGATTTCAAGGGATATGGATAGGTCTTGAGAGGTGGAATTCCTCTGGCCAAAAGCACTTCATCCACAAGTCGCAATACGTCATGTTGGGAGAAGCTTCTGGTAGATCTCACAGAAACAGCTGAGGGGGAAACAGGTCTATCTAGAGATGAGGGCAGGTCGGTGCCCATCTGAGTAGACTGCACCGAAAACAACGGTGCCGTAAAGGACTGCACTACAGGTGTCTGCACCGAGGAAGTCATCGGTGCCGATGTAATGGTCTGCACCGATGAAAAGGTTGGTGCCGAAGTAGTTGTCGGTGCCGAGGTTGGAACTGATAAAATAGTAAACAAGGACTGAGCTGTCGATTCTGAAACAATGGTGGTCTGCGCCGACTGTGAGATCGGTGCCGGTAAAAAAGTCTGAACTGAGGGGCCCCTTGGTTCCAATACAGCAAAGGACATCGGTGCCATAGACATAGGTGGTGCCGAGGACTTTTTCGGAGCCGAAGATCTAGGCGCCGAAGATGTCGGATCTGAGAGAGTCGGATCCGAGAGAGTCGGATCCGAAGCAGAAGTCTTTGCTTTCTTTCTTGGTTGATGAGAGTCCCCAGCCGGGGACGAAGGAAGAGATTTAGCCTTAGAAGCATCCTCAGACTTCTTTTATGGGATCTTGGAGGGGTTGAGGCCTCCGACCTAGAAATAGCCTCTGAAAAGGGAGACTTTAGTAACCCTTTCAGCAAAAGTTTATTTTTCCTCTCTGTCTCTATCAGTGTCCTGTTGGAAAAATTCTTACAAATCCCACAGGGTGGGTCAACAGTTAAGTGAGGTGCACCTAAACAGAAAACACACAAAGAATGTGCATCTGAAGTAGGTAGTTTATGTCCACAATCATAACATCTTTTAAAACCAGTACTACCTTTTTTATCTGTCATGTTAAAGAAAAGGCAAATACCAACAATAATACAAAAACACAAAATTACTCGAAGGAAAGAAAGGAAAGGCTGTCTACCAACTATGGTAATCAACTGATACCTTACATTAGATAAAAAGGGTGAAAGTGACTAAAAAGGTTTTAGAAAACTGAAAGAAAAGGGAGTCGATAAATGTGATAAGGTAAGAGAGATCAGAAAATCAACTTTTCTGAGAGAAAAAGTCCTTATTTTGAAATAAAAGGACAAAAAAAGGTTTCACTTAGCTCAAGAGCAACAGCCTGACACGACCTGATGGCGATACGGCAAACGAAATCTGGGGTATCAGGGAGAGGGGGGTTATGGGTAAGAGATTGTTAGCTTGAGAGTTTATCGCTGGCGCGAGCTTGGTTTATGGCTGGATCGGTTCCGATATCGGAACCGTAACCCATACGTAAGGAACTGGACGAGGATTAACAATATCAGATCATTGAATCTACATTGGAGTACATCTTTCTTTACAGAAATTCAGAATAATGTAAGGGTGGTGAGTAAGGTTCCGTCCATCCAGTTTCAACACCTTTTTCCCATTTTGTACATGGGGTCGGGGTATCATTTCAACACTGACAATCATCTCATGCCAAGGTTTACACTGCGGTAGTTATTATACTGTAATACATCTTCCTGTGCTCAGAGTGTGATCTGATATGCACAGGTAACTTCTGTCTGGCAAAATATCCTGTGCAGTCTTAGGTAGATATTAGTCTTACTTTAAGTTATAGGACTCTTGATATTTTTAAAACCAGATTTCCACCATAGCTTTGTGTTGACTGGCACTCTCCAGGAGATGTCTTCCCCAGTCACATGTCACAGTTTCATGAAAATGTAATGCAGAGTTACGTAATCAGAAAGGCAAGGGGTAGGAATATCTGTAAGGAATTTTTAATTACTTAGTTATATATTTCTTTCTCTACTTTTTCCTCTTATTTTTTGTATTTACATTACTTATAATTTAATAGAAAAGCGTGCCAAGCTTTTAAACACATTGTGCCTAAGTGCTACCATAAAAGTATTAAGCTCCCTGTGGTAGGTTTCAGTGGTCAAGATCTGATAATGTGGTGAAACAGTTAGTAAAATTCATTACAGTGGAGAATTAATGATAACAGACTCCAGTTCTTTGTAGGTTGACCTCCTGAAATTCAAAGCACATATCACATGGTTAACCTTACCTAGTTTCCACTGAAGGTGTTGCTGACTTCCAATTATGCGATTACTATGCAATGCAACATATTACTGCTTTCTGCACAGTAAATAACATTACATGAGAAATGTAATTTTTGCAGTATTGCCTCATACAGAAATATATAAAAGTACTTCAGATGCAATTCCACTTACCACATGTGAAGTAAATTTGGTGTAAAAAAACACTGACATTATGTGGTCACCATATATATACTGTGATTTCGTAAATTAACAATAATAACTTTTGCTCCTTAATCAGTACAGATGAATGACATGTTCTGTAAATGCTATATGCACTGCACATTTGCTCAAGATCTTTTACCAGTCTGTGACCATGGACTCAACTGCAGTTAGGAAAAACATTGTTATCAACTAACTCAGACTTACTTATCAAATCACAGTCAGTGTTTTCATGCATACAAGAAGGAAACACAGTGCTGTGGCTGCCATGTGGATTGCAGATGCGATTCAGAACAGATAACCACTTTTCTTTTACAATGTCTCCATCTTCATGACTGGGTCTCGCAGCCTGAGTGCAGTGACCACATTAACACAGTTATTACATCTTGATTTCTCGTTTATTTTTTATTCCTGCATAAACAGTTACTTGCTAATGCAGCTGTACCAAATTGTAACATTGGGGAAATCTTCTAGCTTAAAAGAAACCATAAAATACTTATTGTAGTTAGTGTTTTTTTACACTGCTTCATCTTTATTTTCACTTTCTGAAGAAAACTGACAGTACCAGATAGTGACACTTAACTTTCATTAAAGTGGGTATAGGTATAGTTAATGCAAAAAAGGTATTAACATTTTCATATACTCGCTTCAGCAGTATCTACTGTTAGAAATCACTATTATTATTATTATGCTGTCTGCATTAAGTTAGAATATTAAGTAATACCTGTTGTCAATCTGACAAAGCTAATAATGTTTTGTATGTACTGCTGTCATAGTGTGTGATATGGAACAGTAGCTGGACATTTACCTTTGGCTTTCTGAGCCAAATGTCAAGCCAGTGTTTGACATAAAGCTGTTGTTCTCATGTATTTTGTAACAGAACAGTGCCTGTCAGTAGTCAAACTTTGTATGTAAACTTGTTCGAAATAGAGAAGGTTCATGGCATGCTTCACTCAAACCTTATTGTTCTGCAGTGTAAAGCATAATAATAATAGATAACCAACTTCAGTAATTAGTTTCTACTTATTAATATTGTTATGAAATTTGCTGTTCACGATAGCAACAAGTTCTCTGGAATACAGTTAGTAATTAAATCATAATGCAGTCATACTACGTCTTGTGTTGGCCTACTGCATATCTTTTGTAATTACACAAAATAAATGTAGCAATCAACCAAACTTATTACACTGTTATAGTCTAAATGCTTCTGAAAAGATTAATAGGCCTGCATTTAAGGATAATGACATTTCTATGACTTACATCAAATAAACCACCTAATTTCTATATGAATATATAATGTAAATGCGTGGAAGGTGTCTGCTGACTTGCAGTAATTGATACACATGAGGAAAGTTGATAGCATATGCTTAGAAAGCACCATCAAACACCAAAAATGTCACCTACTTAACTGGTGGGCGATCTTTCCTCAGCTCAATGGAACTGCAAAATATTATATTATAAACTCAGTTTTAATATCAGCTATGATGGTAAAGTACCATGACTTGATATAACTACTTCAACTTATTTATGGAAAAACATGTCATGATTGTGAAAGTTATTATTACACTGTCAATGTGGGAAGTGATGTAATTTTCTTTTAGCAACTTGGTGCTGTAATTTTTCCAGTCAGGATCATCTGCACAGCGGTCTTTGTCTTCTGATTTATCACATTCACCAGCAGAGTCAGATGTAGCTGTCCCTGAAAGTTTAGAAACATTCTCACAATTCATGGAAATTACCTTCTTCAGGTAGGTTAACTAACAGCCGCCCCGATTTTTCGTTGAACTCCCTGCACCATGTCTGCTTCCATAGGAGTGAATGGGTTTTAGACAGCATTCACTTTTTTTTTCCAACTGTGAAATTTTGTGCTGCAGAATCATTCAAAAATCAAAAGCAAATAGATCACCAGTGGTATAAAACCATAGAAACAGCATCACCATAAAGGGAATATCAAAATTGCATTCCACCATGTATCCAGGGCCCTTGTGCACAGCCAGAATTTGAGTCACAGGACAAGAAACTACAAAAACAACAAAAACAGGGATGGAAGGAGAATAGCTAACCCCAGCGTGAGAGTAGCAAACAGTCTTGACTTGTTTGTTTATTGCATAATTAAAACAGTCACTCAAAATCTGACCAGTCAGTAAGAGTTATTAGTCTAAAACTAAAAATGAAATACTTAGTTTTAAAACATATAAAGATAAAAATCAAGTAGACTCGGTCATTGAAAAAAAAAGTTTTATTTAGTCATGATAAGCATTTTTGTTCACAAAGTGGACTCCGTCAGATCATCTTGTGAAAAAAAAATACTTTATTCAGTATAAAAACATACATATTAATGAGGTAAAAGCATGGTCTGACACATGATAGGTTAGCCACATGGAATACTCAACAACAAATTATAATGTAATATTAGAATGAGCTTTAGCTGCCACCTTAAAAAAGAAAGTGGGTAACTCAAAACCTTGGTATTGATTGGAGCACACATACATAGCTAATTAGCATGACCATCTTGATACGTCACTGGGTTAAACATGTTGTAAGAAGCAAACCCTTATGAAAGCAGAGCTAGAGCATGCACTTGAATCCCAATCCCCCACCAGTCCAAAATACAAGAGGAAACTTACAATAATAATAATTACACAAGCTGCATTTTCTACCATAGACACATGGCTTCACAATAATCACCTTTCATTTAACCCTAAAAAACAAACTTATGATCTTTACTCCCAAGAGAAATTCACCCATTGATAAAGCTGACTTTGAAATATTCTGTTTTAACTCCACCAAAATTGAGCTAGTAACCCACACTAAACTATTAGGAGTATACTGATAAAAAATCTCAAATTTGATCTTCATATTCAAAACAATATAAGCAAGACCCACAAACTGGGGCTACTGTACAGCTATAACAAGTTCCTCTCCCTCCCTTCTAAACAAGCATTAGCACTATCCTACCTTCTGCCTTCTCTAACTTATGGTGCTCCTTTATTACCTAACCTGCTGTCTTCGCTGAAAACTAAATTAGAAGCATGTTATAATAAGATTGCTAAATTTGCCACAAAAAGTCGCCATTCTACTCATCATTCTTCTTCTTCTTCTTCTTCTTTCGGCACTCATCACTCTATCACCCTAAAATAATTACAGTGGCTTGAACTCCCTAACTGCCTACTATTCCTTCAGCTCACAACCACTCACAAATCGATACATAAGCCTCATGACTGTCCTGCACTCAGCTCCCTACTTACCCTATACAATCCTGCTCTGCCTCTTCTGTCAGAATACCAAATACACAAACCCAAACTACCTGCAGGGCAATTACTATTCTCCTGGACAATTTCCAAAATATGGAATAACCTACCAGCATCCATCCACTCACAACCAAGCCCCGCTAACTTCAAAAATACAGTGCACAATCATCTCCTCTCTGAATTGATGTGTAACACTTCAATTCCTACCTCTGCCATTACTTAAACATAAATCACTATTTTAAACCCTAAACCTGTCTATATCCAGCTTTTCCTCATAACTCTTTTTTTTAAATCTTTAATTCTAAACAAACTGCTAACATATTCCCCCTCCTGATTTTCAGCCACTTCCTTACTCTCTTTTCTTGCCTCTCCCTCCTCATTTCCACTTTAGTTCTACTTTGCTAATTTGATTTCTCTTCCATCTTTATACTCTCCTTCAACCTTGACTTTCCCAGCTCGCACCCCCTCTTTTGTTTTCTCCTTCATTTATTTCCTTACACCCATTCCATTAATATCTCATAACTATATGCCTCTCTAGCTCACATTGTTATTTTTATACTGCTTGACCTAACTAATGCCTCTAATAGTATAACTTTTTCCTTCTGTACATAACTGTTTAATTCATAGACCATGGTATTATATATACATATTTGTAAACTGCTATTGTACCTTTGTACTATTACTATGTCTACTCATGTTTATACATTGTTTATTGACTCATATTTCTTTCTTTGCAACTTTGTTAAAGTTTTTGTATTCTATGTATTACTTTCTACAATTGGAGCTTTTCTCCTTGGGCCTCCACTGAAAGTGGGCTAGCTTGGCCCAGTGGACTTTCCCGGTAAACAAATGTCAATAAATAAATAAATAATGACACAACCAGAATCCCAAAGAAAGAAAAAAACAAAACTACATGAACATGCCTAAAAGGGAATATCAAAAGTAAAATTCAACAAAAATAAAACTAAAGATAACAGTAATAAAAAAGCACATAAAAACATAAATTGGTCCCAAAAATAAGTCCAAGTAAACAGGGGAGAATCAAACCTCCAGCATGTATTAATGAAATAAGTGGAACACAAGAAATGAAAAAAGTAGTTATGTACTTACCATAACGTTCCATCTGTGTTGTCCATTTTCATTTAACCTCAACATATGGAGTTTGGTTCCAAGCATCGGAACCGATTCGGTCATTGCTACAGCTTATGATCACCAAAAGCTCTCGAGCTTAACCCTTACTTACAATGCACCTTTCCGAGTTACCTCAGATTGAGTTTGCAGAAGACAGACAAAGAAAAGAAAGAAACCCAAAGCATTCATAGAGACCTTATCTGGAATTATATGCATATGTCATCAGCAATTATGTTAGCTGTCCTTTCCACTAAGAAGCCAATGGCAGGAAGATGGAGAAAGGGGAGTTGAGGATAAATTAAAACGGACAGCAAAGATGGAACGTTATGGTAAGTACATAACTTCTTTATCTGATGTCCATTTTCATTTTATTTTCAACGTATGGGACAGAGTCCCCAGCTACCTTAGATCATGGGTGGACTCAAGGAAGGATATTTCTGAGCACCATTGAGCCAAATGATGCTCTTTCCCTGGAGACCAAATCTAATTTATAAAGAGCAATAAAGGTATGGGGGGGAGTAGCCTAAGTTGCTGCTGCACAAATATCATCCATAGAATATCTAGAATGAAAGACAGTTGAAGTAACTACAGCTCTAGTAGAATGTGCTCTAATGTTTTTTTTGCAACTCCACTCCCTTTCTATTATAGATGAAAGGTATACTGTTTTTGAGCCATCTACCCAATGTTACCCTGCTCACTGGTTTATGAAGTTTTGTACTTGAGAAAGACATACACAATTGGTCAGATTTCTTGATATCCTTAGTTCTGTGCAAATAAAACCACAGTTGCCTGTGGATATCTAACAAATGTAAGCGATATTTGCCTTTGTTGGTAAAGATGGGAAAGAACACTGGCAAATTAATAGTCTGTTTGATATTGGCCTCAGAGACTACATTAGGTAGAAAGGAAGGGTTAGTTCTTAAAGAAACTCTGCTTTTGTGGAATATCAAATAGGATGGCTTACAAGAGAAGGCTTGTATTTGTGAAAACCTCCTAGCAGAAGTTATAGCCACTAAACATGTAGTCTTCCAGGATAAAAACTTTAAAACACAATTAGTCGCTGGGGAATGCAAGTGCTTCCTCTTGAATTTTTTCTTCTTAGGGACCTCCTCAGTGGGATGATCTGGTGAAGGTATCAGAAGAAGAGGGAATTCCTTTTTTGTAATCCTGAGGTTTTGGCACCCACTGACCCAGTGGAGGCACAGGTTAAATATCCGGATGGGAGGAGGGCCAAGGATATCTGCTGTGAGGGAAAGGGGTCAACTGACTGACTGCTGTAGTCAAGACTCTCTCCATAGCCTCAGAAGCTGGCCAACCTGAAGAGGGAGCCCAAAACCATGAAAGAGTGCCTCAGAACCATGGTCACGCCACGCTCTGAGAAGATACCTCCTGAGACCAAAGCCAGAGCCGAACTGATCCATGCTGAGGCCCCAAGTCACAGAGAAGGCTCTGACAAAATAGAGGGTCAACTCTGGCACCTCAGAGCCAACAGGGCAGATACGGCTCAGAGAGTTCTCTGGTTCCAACTGAACCGAAGAGCTCAGAGCAAGAGACAGTTCTGTAGATAATATTTTTGGTTCAGATACAGTAGGAAGGCTTGGAGCTGAGGGCTCTGAAGCTTCAGTAGAAGTCAGAGGAGGAAGTGTTGGTGGTGAATAAGAAGACTTGGATCCTAGACCCATAGGGCCAGAGCTGAAGTGGAGCCTGTCAAGCCTGTTATCAAGAGAATCTTATTCACCAGTCTCTTCACATCATCCTTGGTGAGACTTTTAGTGAAACAGAGGGAAATGATGGAGAGTGATTTTGGCCTTTCCAGGAAGGGTGAAGGCAACCTTTTTGGAAAGGGATCAAAGGAAGGGGAGTAGGATGTTCTAGGCAGAGTTATCATGGTGAAATACTCAGGTTGTTTGCTTGGGGTCGATGTGGTTGGCATCAAGAGATATTCCTGCACTGATATCTTCAGTGCTGATGAAACAGTAGCTTTCTGTACCATAATCTCTGGTGTCAAAGACTTTTTCAGACCCAAATGACTCAGCTCCGTGATATCCTTTGAAACTAAGGACTGAGATAAAACTTCTGTTGGTTCTGTGGAAACTGGAGGAAATGAAGACTTAGGTTTTTTGGAAGTTGGTGCCAATGGGGATGTTAGCACCGAGAAACTCCTCTTTTTCACCTTTTCTGAAGCTCTGGTGGAGGAAGAAGACAAAGAAGGAGAAGACACATCAGTTTTGCTTTTGAATGTCTGCGATTCAGATATGGTCTGACTGAAAGCAGATGATAGAAGCCCTTTAAGGTTTAACTTGTTCTTTCTATCCACTAAGAACCTATGACTGAATGTGTGATTAATGGAGCAATCCTTCTGGAGATGGAAGGGCCCCGAGCAGTATATGCATAGTAAATGTGCATCGGAAATAGGAATTTTATATCCACATTTCTGGCGTCTCTTAAAGCCGGAAGGAGCTTTAGGTTTATCAGCTGTATATGTAAAACCTGGCACAAATCAGGTACACACACACACACACACACACACACACACACACACACACACACACACACACACACACACACACACTCTTAAAACAATTTTGTTTTTAATTAGTAAGAAAAGTTCAAAGAAAGTACTGTCAAGATTACATGAGTGTAAAGAAGATATAAAATACCACTAACAAAAAACAAGGGAGAAGGAATATAAAATACACCAAAGTGTACAGAAAAGAGTAAGGGCAGGTAGACGATTGGTTACCGTATAAAAAGGACTATAATAAAAAAGTCTAAGCAAGTTTCAAAATATATAAATTGTCATTTAGCTTGAGAGCAATGGAGAACCACGTCTGACATGAAAAGTGGCAAATGAGATCTGAGTAACTGAGAGAGGAGCATTATGGGTAAGGGTTAAGCTAGAGAGTTTTTGGTGATCATGAACTGTAGTAACGACCTATACGGTTCCGATGCTCGGAACCAAACCCCATATGTTGAGGATAAAATGAAAATTGACAACTTCAGATCAGAAGGTAAAATGAGAAAGTAGCATAAAAATAGATGAGAACCATGCTACACATCAACAGTAAAAACAAATCAAAGTCAACGGAATTGCATTCCAGGGGGAAAAATCAGAACAATAAAAGGAATGCTTACTAAAAAGTATAACCAGTTGCTAAAATAAACAATGAAGTTATATACTGGCATTTCCAGGGGAGAGGACACAGTTAATTAACATTAGCCACTCCCATAGATTGCCTCATTAGTATGCTGCCCTATCAGATAGACCACTCTACATGCTGAGGCTACAGCTAGTTGGAAACCTCAGTGGTAGGATGGTCTAAGAATCAGAAAGGCTTAAAGTGAGTAGAAAAATAGCGATATTAAAGGTTCCTGCTTGTGGTAAGCCTGTCTAAATCCTCCCAATCATACTGTTCTCATTGGTATTGCTACTGAGATTAGTGAGACTGCTGGTCTGTCCGCTGTGCTGAAGTCAGTTTACAGAATGATGAGCTCAGTTTATATTGATTGATGGGGGACCACTGAAATGGGTTTGTGTTGCTATGTTTCAATCTAAATTCCTTTAATATAAACAAACCATTATTCTAAAAATTGATGTTATCGTTACACAAAGCCAACACATTTTTGAATAATTCCTCAGAGAAAATAAGGAAGAAAGATATATTTAGGTATGATAATTTCTCCGTACACAATAAGTAATAGTAAGGACTGTCAAACATAACATAAACATTAATAGCTTGTTTGATAACATCAATTAAATATGTTACTGAAAGTGTGTGTTTATGTAGAGCAAATGGACTCCTTCAGTACACCATTGCCATTTATTGGATAAAATTGATTAAAACAACTAGAAATAATTAAACTGTCATACAACTACACAAAATAGAACTATTTTCAAGTGTTTAAAATATGTTGAATTAGCAGTACTCCTGCCATGTCAGAAGTTAATGTTCAGTTCAGCTCTACATCAATGTATCATCACCATGACAGCCAAGAGCAGGCATATTGTAGAAATGAAACCAAAACGGAGCCAGCAAACTATAAATGAAGCCAATAAGGATTTTGTGCTTTGTTGCCAGCCGAAACCGGTCTGATGAATGTTATAATCTCTTTTCAATAAAGAGGCTGGATTTTACCTTATTGGATTCATTTATAGTTTGCTGGCTGCATTTTGGTTTCTGTGTTTATTTATGTATTTGGTGCCGTGCAACTTTCCCTGTGCAGGAGGCTGCATTTGATTGTTACATATTGTAGAAACGATACACTCCTTCTCTGCAGTGCACAGACAGCAGAGAATGATACACTCCTTCTCTGCTGTCTGTGCAGTGAGGTATGTCAATTCCAATTTTCAAGAATGAATGATATGTGGAGTCATAGTCAAAGATGGTACTGTCATTACTGTGTTACACTACTGCGTCTATATCATTGCAGCCCATGCCTGTTACCTCTAACTGAGATTCAGGATGCGATGTGCCAGCAGGTATGATTCTGTAGTAGTCATTCATAGATGGTCCGGTTGTTTTGTATTCCACAGTTACTCTGTTGCTTGAAAAAATACATAACAATGCATGAATTTCTGAAACAAACAGTGACAGTTGGTCCAACACTGATTGCCATGCACTGCTTTTATCACTGCGGCATATATGTTTTAAAATGTTTGATGCAGTGTGTCACAGTGCATATTTAACTGATAGTGGGGTGACTTGAGTAATGTGATGTGCCGGCTCCTTTGTTTGATCTTATTACATCAGCAGCATTCGCATTCCAGTAATACGTAATGCCACTGTACAATGTATTTCAAGTCATTTCTGTGTCTGTTATATTCTGCACCAGTACTGGCCTATGGGGGGGGGGGCATCCTGTAAGTTTTCTTAGTCCAGGCTTGTAACCAGTTGACTCCGTTATGTTTTGTGGCACAACAAAGTGTTCTTCACTGGAGTGATGAGCCAGACACTGTGATTTGTTACTTGCCATTCATCTCTGCCTTAAACCACAACTTCTTTCTTTGTGCATCTTTTGCAGATCAGAACCAATGACAACTGTATGAATGACCAGATGCAGAACATTTAGTGTATCAAAACAGGTCATAGGTGTTTGTCGGTTGTTAAGGAGGTAGGTAGCATTATTGCACACTCAAATTCTGAGGCATATGGAGAAAAACGTATGTATGAATGTTATCAACCGACTACACACATTATAGTAGTACTATTACTACCACTACTACTACTACACACATGCACACACTATAACAACAAACTGCAGTAATGAAACTTCCCAATGTGTTAAAGTCTTCAGAAGTGTAACTGCACTGTGCAACAGTACATTTTTGTAAATAACTGTATATGCTATTCTGATTGCACACAATTGTATAAATATGCTATTATCCACTCCCACTGTATTTTGCTTCTTATAATTTTTTTTCATGTTTTTTATTAATAATCCTACAACCTTAGCAACTTTGCCTGGACTGAGACTGAAACTGGTTAGTTGCAATCAGTGCTGTACCCAGGTTAACACATATAATAAATAAATAAATGTTGTGCATTGACTTAGACTGATGTAGTAAAATTCTTCAGAATTCCACAACTTCATTGGTAATACAGTGTGATTTGTGATAAGCAATGAAAACACAGGTTTCTACCACCACACATTACAATTATAATTACCACACATACAAGAAGGCATAATTGAGGTTAGCAGTTACTGCTACAGTTGAATGATTATACTCATGTGAGATTGCATACTTGGGTACATCTGTATTCTGGTTACCTTGATGTGGTATAGAGACTTATTGTAATGTTACATTATTCCATACATGAGCCTGACAGAATTTATGTATTTTTTTTTTGTAATCTTTCTTCATTCAGTTATTAACATCAGACGGATATGGAAAGAATTTGTAATTGATTAAAATGCAATCCGGCACATACAAAACACAAGCACACATGGAGTAAAACACAAACAGAAAGGAAACAAAGTTGTAAGTATATTAATTTCCGAAACAAATGAAGCTATGTGCAGATCGTGTGATGTAGCGCATTACTATGCAGTGTTGTGTCTACCATCCTATTTGCTATACACAGACACTGTCTTGTGAGCATACCTACTTTATTGAGTGTAACAAAATACGCACATACCAGGGAAATTATTGTAGATGGTCCACTTTCCTGCTGTGCTCTGCCTCCTCCTTTTTTACACTACATTTCCTAGAAGTGAACAGCATTTTTTAGCAATAACTCTTGGTTGGGTGTGGTAATGCTTCTAGCCCAAGTGACTAAACAAAGCCGACCATGGGTAAACAAAAGTATTACGCACACCCAGCCATTGGTTATGGTCATTATACAATTGTGTTACTTTTGTGTTGTATTGCATCCTTTCTGTTATTTAGTTTATTGCGTATTTCATTCTGTATTATTCAGCTTTTATTGTAAAAAAGAAAATAGTTGCACACTTTCATTTCAGGTTATCATTTTTTAACTACTAATGTTAAGTCACGGCAGACAAAAAGAGAAACAAAGGCATATTTTTGTGTTTTTTGTTATTTTTATTTGATTTTGATATTAATATTTTCTTCTGTTGTTTGTGCCATGTATTTTTATTTTCTGGCTTAGTACCTGTAATAAAACATTGTGTTTATGTTTACTTACACATGCATTTGTTTAATGCATGTTTTTAAATGATATATATATATATATATATATATATATATATATATATATATATATCACATTTTTACTTGTTTTACTAGGTTTGCATGATATAGCAGTTTAGTATGCCATCATTTAGTATTTTCTTTCTTTGAATTGTGTTGGTATTTCTGATATGTCTGCACTGTATTGTGGAGTTTCATTTATCCCTAAGTATGTCTTCTGTTTCATTATTTGTAGTATAATGAGTTCTTGGATTTTCAGGGGCTTGTTGGTATGTTATTTTCCCCATACTTGAAAGTCATTTAGTGATGGCTGGTAAACACACAATTACAGTAACTTCTGAATCAACGAGGCAGAATTCAAATTTAGTAAATCACGACCAGCATCAGATAAATGTATGCCACACCACTGGAATCAAAGTGGATCTTTGCCTTGTAGTCCCTGTGGTCAGCTACATGAAATCCCAAAGCTGAAGATGCCCAACAGACTCTGTGGTTCACAAATTTTTATACCAAGTCTTCAGCTTGGATAGATGTCATATTGAACCTAAAAAAATTCTCTGGATGATGGTTGACCTACAAATGTTAGAGCCAGGGCAAACTGAGTGTGCCATGAACAACATCCTAAAAATCTCTGCCAAAACACACCTCTTAGGCAAAATTTCATTATCATTACCCCCCCCCCCCGTGTGAAACAATATTAAATGTGGTATACCAACCTGCTGGGTCAAAGGTGCAGACACAACAAACCTGGGTGGCCTCTCGAAACCACTTTCACTATAGATAGGTCTAGCCATAAATTAAGTCCATTGGATCATACTGATGCTCTCTTGGGTAAACTATGTATGAGTATCCAAATAAAGCCAGACGGAAAAAGAAATAGTACATTACTACCCAAACTACATTACCCAATATATTTCAAAAAGGCAGAAGAAAACAAGCTCCTGACCCTTTTTATGACCTCAATGCACTGGCCCTCCCCAGCAAAATAAGTTGCTCTATCAATGTGAAAAAAGTGAAGTGATATACCTGTGCTAGGCAGGTTCTGAACTTACAAGTCCTTGTGAAGTAGGGTACCAAGCATTCGGGGGTAATTCTTCTATTGTGTGATTCCTGAAAGAATAAATCAAGATACGATACAGAAGAACATAAGTTGGAAAGGGTCTTACCCCAACAAACAAGACAAAGTAATAAGGAAAGGCTCATAAACAGTTTAAGTGTCCCAGAGACTGCTGATCAGTCTTGGAATGACAAAGCCAAATAGAAACAGTATTGTCAAGAAGATACATGTCCCCACAATTTAAACTAAACAATAGTTCACCTACCCAAAATGCCCCCAGTACATCCAGGTCACTAAAGATATGCATGTGGTATACAGGTAGTAGCTGGGCATTATTTTGTAAATACCATTAATGCATACCACCAACAGGCTTATATCAATGGGAAGATGGCCATCTACAATCTGGCCCAAGGTTTCCCCCACCCTAAAACCATTCTACACACCAGCCAGTCTTTGGTAAAGCATGACAATCCTAACATTTTAGCAAAGAAACTGAGAGCCGAAAGGTGAATACTGAGAATCGTAACTGCTTCTTTACAAAAAGACCTGGGGACCACAAACCAGCAGATGATCAAGAGGAACCATATTCTGTCTCTTGAAGGAAACTGCCTACAAACTGATGCAAGGTGGCTATGGATGACCCATATGGTCTCTTAGTGCTAGTTCACCAAAACTGAGAAACCAACAGAGCTGCTACTCTTCACACAGCATCCAGAGGGAGTCTGGAATAGTTGCAGGAACTTCTTCTGTGGCCAGCTCACTGAATCTTGTGATCTGCAAGTAAAACAGGCAGTCTGCTAATACCCTGGTCCTTCTTGGGGTGTACAAGGCTCTTAATGACAAATTTATCTTCAAGCTATGAGGATCCAGTTGCCATAACAAGGATTGAACCATGTTAGACTTAGACATTCTAGGGGTCAATACATGAACCACAGATGTCGACTATAGATGATTATTACTGTTCATAGCTTCATAGGTGTTTATTAGGCTAATGACCACAAGGGCCTTTTTAAGCCTAGCCATGTACCCCAAATCTCTGATGAGTTCTGATACCCTTGATAAGTGTAAGGATGGGCCTGAGAGGTGAACCATTTACAGGTTACCTGTTTGCATCAAAGACACAGGTGCCAAACCAGGGATGAATTTCCAGATTTCCATCCAATTGTCCAAACTGCACTTGAATTGGATTAGGGAGGAACTCCGCTTCACATGGATGGGGAGCTTGTTCCATAGATGTGGTAGTCTCTGGGATAAATACCTATCTCTCCAGCAGGTCCTGTTTATATCACGGGCAAGGTTTAAGTCTTTAGAATGGGTAATTTTGGTACTGTTTGTTTTGTGGACATGCAGGAGGTCCATCAGGGTAGGGTCTAACAATGGCCTGTATGCCAGGCATAGATCTCCCCTCAAAAGCCTGTAGGAGACAGAATAAAGTGATAGGGCCTTGAGGCGGTCTGCATAGGACATATTACTTATGCCATGTATTATTTTAGTGAGGTATCTCTGTGGATGTTCCAGTTGTTGGATATGCCTGGTTAGGTACATACCAAAGGGGGCATTGTAGTCAATGATAGGTCTGATGAATGCAGAATACAGTGGAACAATGACTTCCTTGGACTTAGATGCCATACCTTTGTTTATAAGTTGCGCAACATAGAATGATTTCCTCACCACTGTAGACATGTGATGATCGAAGGCTAGATTACTATCTATGTGTGTCCCTAAATCTCTGACTACTGGGTCAGTTCTAAGGGGTGTGTTGTCAATATGATTGTTACCAGGGATGGATGACTTCCCAAAGGATACTATTATGCATTTCCTGGCATTTAGTTTTAGTCCATGACTCTGACACCAGTTGTTTGTTTGTGTCAGCCCCTCCTGGAGAACATCTGTGTTAGTGTGAGATTCAATGACAGCTGAAATGACATCCCAACCCCATATGCAAATAGGGTTGTGGCTGAATGATCCACAGACATTATCACAGTGAAAAACTATCTTGCTTTTGCTAAAATAGGGCCTCAAATAACAGCTACTGTTCAAGAAATGTAATATCCTTCTAAACTTGGGTGTTCCAAGAATTAGGCCAGGAGGGGGAGACCCGACCCATTTGCCTTGAAAATAAACTCCCATGCTGAAATCACCTGCTGCAGCTGTAAGAAATTGCATCTCGGAGGAAGACACCCAAGCAGTTTTGAAAATGAGGAGCAGCTTTAGCTTATAAGAGGATTCCCAGAGAAATCACATTAACTAGCTCATGCTTCACTGCCATATTGTGGTAATCTGTCACCAGCAAACCTAGCACTTCAGGCTTTACTGGAAAAGCTGTCCTGGTATTTCCTATAGGATAAATAAAAGGATATGCCACACTACCACCCCAGAAAGGTATGACCCAATTTTTGTTCCTGTTGCAGTCCTTCCACCAATGGATGACCCATCAGCAAAGGGAGTTCTGTGTTATGATGCCTGACCTTCTTTTGACAGCACCTAAGAACCAAGTGACCCTTGTCACAATGGGAGCAGACATACTGAAAATGACAAGATGGCCAAACACACAACATGTTTTACACCAAACAAGCTTTTATCTTACTACAGGTTTCATCACTGTTCCCAAATACAGAAGACTTGGGCTTTTGTACCATGACTCCGAACCAAGTGTCCATATGTTTTCTTTCTACCTAAGAGAAGGATGGGTCCATTACATGTAATTTTCTAAATTGTTGGTCATACCACAAGCATTCCTACCCCCCCCCCCCAAAGTGTTGTGTATCCTTAATGGACTTGAAATATGCTAAAAGATGGAGTTCTTGACTGGGATCCTTTTCTACTATAATGGCCATAAAACAAATGAATCTCAAAGCCCGATTATTCCACTTACATCTTCAAGCCTTACCCAGTTTTTTTCTTCCATAAATCTACCAACATTAAGCTTTTACTCCCCTTGTTCCGTGAATCCCAAAACCTCTGCACAACTTTGTTGTCCAACAGATCAAAACTGACTACATATTCTTCATGTTTCAGAACCTTAGCCTTTAAAAATGCTGGAATGTGTGAAATAATGGCCAGTGCCAGAGTAAGCATGCTAGCAAACTCCTCCAAGCTGTTGATCATCTGGTTGACTTGGCTGAATACCGGTACTCAAGGAAAAGACTGAGCTACACCTATAGGATCTATACCTTCCCTTTTGCTCCTCAACCACCTGGAAACTGTTTTTTTCAGTAAGTAAATCAAATAACCTAGCTCTACTCCCCTCTAATAAAGTGTCCTGAAAGCTCTCTAAATGTTTTTCCTGTGTCTGGGCTTAACCTGCTCTTCCCCAATAAACTTATCAATGGCATTACCTTATCCACCAGCTGGCTTTTCACATAATGGCAACTTCAATGTCAACTGCTCTAAGTGAGTTCTTTTGCCTTGGGTTACTATAGGAGTACCTTCTCAATCACTGCCTTGGCCTGAGATGCAAGGGCCTCCCTTTTTTGCCTAGAAATCCGCCATGAAGTCTTCTGAAGGGAAAAAAATATTAATATCATCTAACAATCATAATTAACAGTAGCAATTCCTGTCCTTGAACCATTCATATATTTATATGGATTCACTTTGAATCATCGAATGTTCAGAACATCGACGTTCT
Source organism: Protopterus annectens (assembly GCF_019279795.1). Lineage (NCBI taxonomy): Eukaryota > Metazoa > Chordata > Ceratodontiformes > Protopteridae > Protopterus > Protopterus annectens. The sequence continues at coordinate 1,224,586,865 of NC_056745.1, forward strand.
GATCATTGAGACCAGTACATTGATGTTCAAAACATCGAAGGTTCAAAATGAACCATAAAAACACCAAAAAGCTCACCCCCCACTTTAATATTCCATCTCTGAGATTGCACTACAGTGGGGTAAGGAAAATCTCCAGTTTACTGTCATATGCGGTAGCTCTAAATGGGATATTTCCCGTACCCAACCTGCAATGCCAACACTCAGATGGCACACACACACACACACACACACACACACACACAATGTGCAGGGCACCTTGCTCCCCTGCATACACACCCAACATTCTACAATCTCACTTACCTGGCACTTCCACTTTAAACCTTCGATGTTCTGAACATCGATGTTCTGGTCTCGATTATCAGAACGTCGATGTTCTGAACATTCGATGATTTAAAGTGGAACCATTTATATATACATCTATGACACAATGCTAACCATAAAAGCCCACTGGGAAAACAATCCCTGGAGACCAGTAGAACAAAGTCTTGCCTGGGAATGTTATTCAAACAGACTGCAATTCATTGTCGGCTACCACATGAACAGTAAAAAGTGAAAGGAAAATAATAAATCAAAATGTATACATAATTAAATTACTCGATCTCTTACTGATGCTTCCGGACTGTCATTTCTAAGACATACTGGAGGCTGTACCAAATTAATCCCCCCAAGTAATGCTTATTCTGAAGAAGACTTCAGTGCAAACTAAAGCCCATGCTGCACATAACTGTTACCAAAATGTGAGATAACCAAATTGACAAAGGTGCTACCTAAAAACTATGATTCCTTTAAATCATACCTGATTTATAAATATATTTTTTAGAATAATTAATGAAATAAGGAATTGTCAAAAGATTTTGTACTCTTAACATATACTGGAAGAATCACGCAGATAAAAATAAGCAAAAAGGTTTATTTTACATGCATGGAGACATGCTACAAAGTACATGGTATGTCAGCAGTCTAAATTCTGTACACTTCACATGGGTTTTTATACCCTTCCCTGTATGTACACAGTGGCTGGTTACTAGATAAGGAATTTCACTCAAGACTATAAATTCACATCCTGGAGCATTAGATGGTCAGAGGTCAGGCACAAGATAAGCTTGTGCCTGGATCAAGGTATCATCTGTGCATTCCTCTTTGGTCAGCAAATTCTTTACAAGAAAAACAACTTATTTTAGCTTATTTCTTTGCACACAATGCAGTTTCACATTTTAACCCTTACTATACATGATACAAAGATGTTGAACACAAAGATTCTTACTACATTTCCCCCCTAACAACACTTTGTATCATCAGTAATACATTTTATTCATACAGTTTTTCGCATAACTCGTGTTCTGTATATTCAGAATAATAAGCTTTAGTTGCATTGCTCAGGGTTTTTAACAGTTTTGACAGTTTTCTGAGCTCCCAAATGGATTTTACTGTCCCATACGCTGGAAGAATACCAGCCCAGGAAATAACATTATCGCCCAAGTCCATGTGTGATAGCCCCTTGCTGCTACTATGGGCCAAATCGTGGTGATAGATCCAGGATGCATCAACGTTACCTACGGGATTAACAGGTTTATTAACAGCACGTACATTTCGTATTTTACCTTGGGGAAGAGAAAATGTATGTCTTATAGCTGGTGCTAAATAACCCAAAAAACAACTGCCTGACCAATTCCTTGGTAACCATTTGTATGCTTTTCTACCACAGATAAAATAACAATTATTTACTTTAAGTGTAATATTGACTGGAACAGAGTGATTTCCTTTGTCTTGCAGCCCTTTAAACAAAAGGTCATACACAAATAACATTTTTTCAAAGAAACTTGTGCCATTAATAAGCCCTGTACTATTAACAAGCACTCTTATAGGCTTGAAACTCATTGCACAGTGCCCATCTGTTGTACAATTATGAATTATTGTTACATTACACTGACTCCATCCAACCTTACAGTTCCATTCTGGTGACCCATGAGGGGTAATGCTATTTTGTCCTTTAAGGCTACATTTGAAGTTTCAAATAGTAAATTAGTCCATGTATCATTTGCCCCCAAAGGGACTGTACCTAACATTAGACCACCATGTACAGTAGGGATAGCCGTGCATATCCAACAATTTGAAACATTAAAAGATAGGGCATATGCATCATCTCTCTTTACTTGGCTAGTCTTGTTTGACAATAAAAATGACCAAAACAGAAAAGTAACAATCACACTTATTAACAACAAAATTATTTTGGAATGCTTTTGTGGGGAGGGCTGCTCCCTTCCAGTATTTCTCTGCATTGCTACGATAGTCAGATATTCATACAAAACAAAACTACTACCAACCAGTGTTCCTCAGGGGAACTCAAGTTTTGTCCAGTTCAAACTATTTTACCAGTTTACAATGTGTCAGATGGATCCACGATGTTTTTTCTTTTATTCGGACTGCTGTAGGTGTTGCTATCAAAACCTGGTATGGACCTTCCCACTTAGGCGAGGCCCAGTTTTTCCTCTTGACAATTTTAATCCAAACCCATTCCCCGGGTTTCACTTCCAGGATCCTGTTGTTCTTCTGATCTGAAAAGCAATCATTCGTTAGAGAAGTGTTAGTTCTGGTCAGCAACAATTTCCTCATGTAATCTGCTATCTCTTCACCCCCCTCACGTTCCGCAGGCAAAAGATTTTGCCACTGCGGGACGTAATAAGGTCTCCCGTATAATAGTTCAAATGGTGTGACCCCTTTTGAGGTGGGAGTGGTACACATGGACAGGAGTGCCAAAGGTAAGCAGTTTATCCAAGACTGATGTGTCTCGGCCATGAGTTTACGTAACTTGCCTTTGAGAATGCCATTATGGCATTCAACCAACCCTGCTGACTGTGGGTGGTAGGCACAATGGTGTTTTAACTCGATCTGAAAAACGGCGGCCAGCTTTTGAATAACTTCGTTTATGAAATGTGTGCCATTATCAGAATAGATGCGTGTAGGTAGCCCAAAATGAGGAATAATGTTATTTGTAAGGGCCTTGGCTACCGATAGTGCATCTGGGTGTGCTACCGGAAAAGCTTCAACCCATTTTGTAAAAGCGTCAATAATGACTAACACAAATCGCTTCTGTTGAACAGGAGTTAGTTCAATAAAATCCATACAGATTGTGTGAAATGGATATGGAGGCAGCAGAAAAGCTGCTGGGGTGATCCGCACCCCACCACCATGGTATCGTGCACAAAGCAGGCACGATAAACAAAATCGTTTAGTGTATGCTATAAAGCCCTTGGTCCAGAAAATTTGCTGGATCATTTGAACCATAGCAGCAGGGCCCAGATACGATGGGCCATGTGTCACTAATGAGGCATACCTAAAAATGTTTGTTGGCAAGACATACTTATCATTTGGACCTACAAAAACTCCCTGCTTTTGAATAGCCCCATATTTAACCCATCGCTGTTTTTCCTGAACTGTACTAAGTTCCTGCATTACCTGTAAAGTTTGTAAATCAAATTTATCTGTAGGGTGAAGTTCCTTCTCTGTGGTCTCGAGTGCAAAGGTAGAGGTTAAGGCTATACTTTTTGCAGTTTTGTCAGCCAGTGCATTACCAAGTGATACCAGATCCTTGGCATTCGTGTGCGCTGCGCACTTACAGATGGCCAGTCCCCGTGGCAGTTGGACAGCTTGTAAGAGGCTAAGGATTAAATCCTTGTGGGTTATTTCCTTTCCTGAGGCCGTAACCATTCCCCTATTTTTCCACTGCTGTGCAAAGACATGGACTGTGGAAAAAGCATACTGACTATCTGTGTAGATAGTAACTGCCTTATCCTTGGAAATGGTGCATGCTCTGGACAAAGCAATCAATTTGGCCGCTTGTGCGGACAGGTTCCTGGGGAGGGGTCTTGCCTCTAGTACCGTAGTCTCAGTTGTGACTGCATAACCCAGTTGTGTAATGCCTGCCTCATTTTTACATGCTGACCCATCTACAAACAGGGTCCAATCTGAATTTGCCAAAGGTTGGTCCTTAAGGTCTGGTCTTGGTAAGACATTAGAGTGTATCAAATCTAAACACATGTGAGGGGCACCATCGTCAGCTGTAGGTAACAGCGTGGCTGGATTAAGAGTGGTGCATCGCTCAATGGTCATGTGTGGTTGTGATAGTAATGTTGTCATGCAGGATAAGTCTCTGCTAGGAGAGAGAAAGGTAACTTTATCCTGCATTAGTATTACCGCGACGGAGTGCGGTACTCGTAAGGTAAGGTCATGAAACAAAACTAGGGTGGCAGACGCTTGCACAGCCTGTGTGGCTGCGACTACCGCTTGTACACAGTGTGGCAAAGATCGTGCCACTGTGTCCAATTTACTGGAATAAAAAGCTAATGGTCTCAACTTATCCCCATAAGTTTGCAACAGAACCGATGTCATAAAGCCCTGCTTACAATCTACTGTCTGAACAAAGGATTTTGTATAGTCAGGGAAGCTAAGTGTTGCAGATCCTGCTATCAACTGTTTTACCCTAGTAAATGCCTGTATTGCCTTATCCGTCCATTGCAGCGCGTCATGTGCTGCCATGGGAAGTGCGAAAATAAGTTCTGAAAGTGGACTTACTTCCTCTGCATAGTTGGGAATCCAACTACAACAAAAAATTGTTATCCCTAAAAATGACATCATTTCTTTTTTTGTGCTGGGCATTGGTGCCTGTAAAATGGCTTCTTTTCTACAGTTATCTAGTTGTCTACCAGCAATTGAAATGGTATAGCCTAGATATCATACTTCAGTTTTACAAAATTGTAATTTAGATTTATTTACCTTATGTCCCTCTTTCGCCAAAAAATGCAATAACCGAATAGTTTCGGACTCACAGACAGCCTCCGTGGGTGCAGCCAGTAAGATGTCGTCCACGTACAATAGTAGATGACAGCCATGTTCTGGTTGAAACTGTGCCAGGTTTGTCGACATTTCTTGTGAAAAGATTGTAGGGCTTTCACAATATCCCTGCGGCAGTCGTGTGTATGTGTACCGCTTGCTCATAAACGTAAAAGCGAACCAAAACCTACTATCTTCCTGTAGGGGAATAGAAAAGAATGCATTACTAATGTCAATAACAGAAAAATACTTATCCGTGGGAAGGATATCATTTAACAAAACAGATGGATCTGGGACCATAGGAGCCCTTGGCACTACAGCAGCATTTACAGCCTGCAGATCCTGTACCATTCTCCATGTCCCATCCAGTTTCCTTACTGGGAACAAGGGTGTGTTACACGGTGAATCTGTGCATGGAATTAAAACCTCAGCTCTCAGTAGAGCCGTGATCACTGGTAAAATGCCTTCTTCTGCCTTTTTACTTAATGGACACTGACACTTATGAGGTCTAAAATCGGATTTTGGAGTTATTTTAACCTGTCCTGCTGTTTTCATTAGCCCAATGTCGTGCTGTCCTAGGGACCATAAGGATTTTGGTACTGACTGTAGTTTCAATTCTTCTTGTGGGGTCAGAAAGCATAGTCAGGATGGCATGCCTCCTGTCGGTGTTAACCGATCTTCTCGAAGATGTACCATTGGTCTGGCTTGGGTCACCCAATTTAACTTCTGTACCTGAACCCCCTTACCTGCCAGCTGTTCCGGTGTCATCTTTGACCACTCGGTAACCTTTTTTTTTCAACTATATACCATGCCGTTTGTTCTTCCCTAGTCACAGATACATGTGGGATTGAGGCATTTTGAAAAAGCAGTTGCATGTCTCTTGTGAGACTACAAGTAACTGCGGAGTTCCCTGCCCTGTCTCAATAAAGATTTTGTAATAGGATCCTGGTCACCTTGTGTTTAAAAAATTGTTCCTCATACTTGGGATCAGGTCCCACATTTTTCCTGTAATACATTGTACAGTGTAGTTGTTTGGCAGCCTCTGGTAACTGAATAGCCGTACTATATTTGCTCAAAGCTAGGTTAGTTAACTCATTGGCCACGCTTTGTGGTCCTGTTTCAATAAGCTCATTACTATACCAGTAATGTAAATCCCCTTGCCCTACCTGCAACATTTCATCCTGGATTTTCATACACTTAGCCAATATTCCTAATGTAGTTGGTACCGCTGCTATTCTAAAAACATGCATTAAATCCCTTCCTAATAAGTTAACAGGGCAAATCCGAGAGACAATCACCCGAAATCTAATGGTTTGATTAGTTTCAGGGTCCGTAAACCATAAAGGTTTAGACAAAGGTTCCTTATAAATGCGGCCGTCGACCGCTTTGACTAATACATAGTCATCAGAAGTTACATCGGATGGCACTGCAGAGTTTTTTAGCAGGGTCCTGGAGGCCCCTGAATCACACAAAAATTCTACATCCTTACCCTCTACTTGAAGTGTGATTACTCTGATTTGTCTATACTACGGCTACGTAGTTCCAGAATCTCCTCTGCTTGTTTTTGTAAAACTACGGAGGGTATTTTTCCCTGCTTCTCTGCCTCCTGTAAAACTACGGAGGACACCTTTTCTTGATTTTCTGCTTCTTTTTCCTGATACTGGGGTGGACCGACCATTTCTTTAGGGACTTCTGGATACAAGGGTGGGGCTGTCGGTTTACGACAGACAACAGATGTCTCGTCATCTTCTTTATGGACAAAAAATGCACCTTTTTGCACTCGAGCCACCACTTTCCTTATTCGAAAATTGTTCCCTATGTCTCTTATTAGCTTCTTTTAACCATTTCTGTGCTTGAGGGAATCCTACCTTTACTTGATTTTTAACTTTGCCTCCTGCATCCCTACGCAGATCTCTCACCAAATTTTGACATTCTGATCTATTTAAGTTACCACTAAATCCATAATTTGTCTTTCATTTTTTATGTATTTTAAGTTTTTTTTTTTTTTTTTTTCTCTTGGATGTAATTTAAACATATATTCCTCATCTTCAGACCTTTTATTTAAGCAGCCCTTACTAGCACAACAACTGCTTCCTATTCTCATTTTTCTTATTTAAAAGAAAAACTGTTTCCCATTTTTCTTATTTAAAAGAAAAACTGTTTCCTTTTCCTGAGATCTCTATCGTACTTTTGTAAAATTAAATCAAAAGACGATTCACTTATGACTAGTCCCTTTGTTCTTTAAAAAAGAGAACAATACAAAAAGAGGGAAAAAAATGTTACGCTTACCTTTCTGCGGTTCTTCCGCCCCGTTCGTCACCATCCCACGGATCGAATCTAAGAGTGACTGGCCTCTACTTACGACTTCTTTGTCGGAGGTCTTTCCGTTCAAGGGAGCCCGAGATTCGTTCTCCCCTCCTGTACAGGTTTTTCAGTCCCTCTTATGCGATTCGTACCGTGAAGAGGTGGCCCCACGGTCTTGGGCGCCAGAAATGTCAAAAGATTTTGTACTCTTAACATATACTGGAAGAATCACGCAGATAAAAATAAGCAAAAAGGTTTATTTTACATGCATGGAGACATGCTACAAAGTACATGGTATGTCAGCAGTCTAAATTCTGTATACTTCACATGGGTTTTTATACCCTTCCCTGCACGTACACAGTGGCTGGTTACTAGACAAGGAATTTCACTCAAGACTATAAATTCACATCCTGGAGCCTTAGATGGTCAGAGGTCAGGCACAAGATAAGCTTGTGCCTGGATCAAGGTATCATCTGTGCATTCCTCTTTGGTCAGCAAATTCTTTACAAGAAAAACAACTTATTTTAGCTTATTTCTTTGCACGCAATGCAGTTTCACATTTTAACCCTTACTATACATGATACAAAGATGTTGAACACAAAGATTCTTACTACAGGAATGCATACATGATAAGATAAAATAAAATAAAAACCCAAATATTATATAAAGAATAATAACCTGTTATGAGATTAAGTGAACCGGTGTTGAGCCCTGCACCTTTGATTCCTATTCCCCTTGATTAAAACTGTGAGCTAAATGAAAAACCTTAAATTATAGCCTGGCTCCCAAGCTTATATTGTGTATGTATCACAAAACCCCTCTCCCCCGCGCCCAATAAAACAGCTACAAGCTCTCAACTATAAGATTTTAGCACACATTTCTTTCTTTTTTTTTTTTTTTTTTGTTTTTGGATGTCTCTGATAGTGAGAACTTGAGAAATTGCTGCAACAAATAAAGTTATAGGGCCAGATTCAATAACACCTACACGCAGAGTGCATAATATGTATTCAGGAACATCCTTCCACATTTTGTGTGCTTTCTAGTCACTCAAAAAGATTATAGTAAGTGTACATGTAGTCTGCACTTTGTGGTAACATTTCTGAACCCCCCTCAGTATTTTAAGCTGCAAGAAAATCAGTAGGAAAACTAAAATTAGGGAGAAGAATGTGTGAATTATGCTTGTGTTGTCTGTTCACTGAGAATGGTGTACAATTTGTGTAGGCTTTACGTTATTTACATCTCTTAAGACATATTCCGCTGCTTCTACAATCTGAAACCGTCACAATTTAGGACTATTACCTTAAACATGCATTAGCTAGTCCAACATTTTCAGTATTTTTGTCCAAGCTCTATCTAGAGCTGTCCTAAATGCTATGATATAAATTATTACTACTGAAATAATTCCCTTTTCTTCTTTTGTTTTTATCTGCTCTGTCTGTAACTTATACATTTAATTTTCATCTTTTTTTTGTTTTTTTTTTGCAGTCTGGCAGTTGATGTTATAAGTGCTCCATTATAGATTAACTTGCTTGAAGCACTGCTTCAACCCCCACCTTCGACATCTCATGGATTCCATCAGGCACGAATCCCAAACGCACTCTATAGAAGCAAAGGATAAAATTGCCTGACACTAATCCAACAACACTGCTGGCCATATTGCAGAATGTATTTACTTTACTCGATGAGCAAGTCAGCCCCTTGCAAATTCCCCTGGGACATGACACAGTCAATGACCCACTGCTGTATGGAACAATTACAGTAAAACCATAGTGAGCATGATGAACACATCCCTATAGTTAGAAGTAAACATAGATTTTTAATACTCTGCACAATTAATTTTGCCCACACATTGTTAAAACTGTTTCTCCCCATACCAAGATTCTGATAGGAACATGTTAAAGTTAAACTAAACAAACCTCTGATGGAAAAACATAGTTCATAACAGTATGGCATGACAGAAATGTACAAGGCTAAATACCTCACTGACTCTAATTAAAATCCACTGACATGGTACAAAATTGCACATACCTAATTTCTCTCCAATTTATTTGAAATTAGTGACTTGAACTTCTGTTGATCTGCTCTAAAACCATGGAGTGTTGCACAATGCTACAGTGAAATGGCAATGATAAGTTAACTTTTCACACATACCACCAAACCAGAAATCACAAGATTGCCCTTACCCTTTGACAGCCAACATCCATTGCAACAGGTGCCCACTGAAGAACCGAGTCACCCACCTTCATTTCAGAATGAAAACAGTTAAAGTATGACTATCGATTCATTCATTATTGCCAGCACTGATTGCTCACTCCCACTCTCTCTTTTTAATAATACCTGTAGGTCACAGTGGCAAGGGTCTCTCTGACAGATGTAGTCTGTCAGCTGCTTCACTGATCTGTGAGGAGCACCTCCCTCCATTCAAGCTTAAATAGCCTAGACAAGACCCCCAGCCAGCAGATCTGCCACAAAAAGTCCTCGGATGTGAAGGACATTTGTACTTTTTTTGGTAGGTTTGCTACATTTCAAAGTTGGGATATCATTTTTGATAGGTAGTTGATTTCTACTGGTTGCGTACAAAATTTGCATTTTGTCAAGTATGTGTTATGGATGTCTCTTTCAGAGTAGGAACAGTGCTGTTGTACTGAGTGGTATTTTCTGATGATATTTCTTGAAGGTCTGTACATGTATGTTGGGTTGACAGGCTTGAATCCTGTATGGTCATAGTTTCTGCATGGTATTTTATGTGTTCATTGAACTTTTAGTTACGTATTCCATGCCACCTTCATGTCTTTTTAAGATGATACTGTCTTGAATGAGATATTTCAGTCTTCATTTCCACTCCTTCCAAAGTGTAGTTCTATGTCAAACCAGATCTTTTTGATGAGTGTGTCTGCAGTCTGGAGAGAGTGCATTGCTGTTTCTTAGTTGTGTTATTTCTTTAATTGTTAGGGATTATGGTGTTCTGCTGTATCTTCTTCACTTCTATATTTTTAATTACTGCTTTAAACACGTTAAGATTTATTTATATGTCTGTCATTAGGTTCATGTTTCTGTTTATGTACCTGTTGAATTCTGCTTGTATAGCTACAAAGGTGGTTATATCTATATTCTTGTTGATTTTTGTTTCTTACTGTAGCATAATTTTTTTCTTACCAAATGAGACTAAGTTCTTTGGTGTAATAGTTTGTACATTTATTTTGTATTGTTTTGTTTACAGCCCACCACTTTTGATATTTTCCTGTTTTTATTAGGGATAGGAATAGTAATTTTGTTGAAGTTTATGTAAGTATTTTATAGTGTTGTACTTTCTGTTTTGTGGATTTGAACTATATTCTTACAGACTGAAGGATGATTTTCTATCTGTAGTATATTGTTAAACATTTTTTCTATTTCAGTGTTACTGATTAGATCAATGTTTAGTTCCTTTTTTTGTTGTTTTCTTTCTTTCTGTTTTTTTTTTTACTTCAGATTGTGGTAATGTTGCACATTTTCTGTATTGATTACTGTTGCTGTTTTATAGTAAGGGACATGATGTCCTGTGTAGTTTGCATGATGGTGTACTGCTTGGTGTTGGTGTTTTTGTTTTTATATTTTATGTTTCATAAACTATGTAGTATTTTTTAATTCTGTTATCTTAGACCCCCCCAAAAATGACACCAAGACTGTGATTGTAGGTGTGACCACATAAATTATTAAATGATCTCAAATAACAGTTTAGATTACCTTGTTGAACAGCAGTTAAATTGTTGTTATATATCTGTACTTGTTCTACCAACAAATATAGCTTTGCATAACATATTATATTTTTAATATTTGGCACTTTATCCGAATGGCATACCATAAAGTCCTGGCATGCATCTGACCTTTCCACCAAATGGTGTAAAGTAAGCCTCCTTGACAAGACTGGCCAATGTAGTTGCTGTGTCTTTGACTCATGCCATGTTCATTTGATCTTGATCTGTCTAAGGAATGCAAGGAGTAAATGTTGCAAAGTCACTGCTCACCAAGCTGAAAGCATGTCCTTCACTTGGCCATAACTATAACTTTGAATTAAACAATCAAACTTATCAACAAATCAAGTAGTTGCCTGTTATATATTGTTTTAAAGTTAAAAAGTCCACTAACAAGCAAAGTTATGCAGATATTTAGAGAAATTAAGATTTAATACATCCAAACCAAAAAGAGATGCACTTCATCTTTGCTGAACCAAGAAGGGTCCATGTCATGTTGCTACCAATCTTTTATAACTGAAATACCTAAAAAGGAGGCTGAAAAAACTACCCTGTGATTAATGAACCTGCTTGACTTCTACAGCTTAAGGATTGGTAGCACCAGACCAAAACGTGTGTGAAACAATTGCTAACTATTCTTTACATAAGACCAGAAAATTATGCTGCATATATTAAAGACCTCATAAAAGGAGATACAGTAAATTTTGTTTGGGGATAGGACCTAAATTATTGCACCCAGCGTGTTGTGACCAAATTACAAAGACCTACATCTTTTAAAAATTCAGACAGTGCTGGTGTTAGAAGCTTCTATCTTAAACATGGGGTCCTTTCGAAATAACGCCATGCATGAGTTCGTCTGAGTACCAAATTTCTTGATTGTCCAAATTCTTGCCCTCTGGTAGACTTGAGTTATACAAGAATGCCTGAACATAAGAATTATTTTTATATCTGTAAGAAATGAGCTTGTACGTAAATGGTAACCATTTGTGAATATATTTAAGAATTTAAGATGGGCATTAGATGTCCACCTTCCTGTCCATTTTAACACATCTATGGATAAATCTTGATGAGACAAATCAGAAGCTGTCTCAATTGTAAAGGAATGGGACAAAAGTCCCCGTATGGGAAGCTGTCCAATTAGGTTAACACAAAACTAAATTCTATCAATTACTAAAAATATTTATTAAGAATGGATCTCCACTCACCCGAGCAAAGAAAGGAATCTTTTCTGATGTCCAGTGCCATACTGATCCATTTTAGAATTGGGAATTATACAGAGACTGCAGACTATAAATGGATTTCTAGGTTTAGGGTGGATAAGTATTCCAGTTTGAATGAAGCTGTGTCCTTAAAACTGGTTTTGAAGGAGAGACAAATTAAGCAGTAAGTTTTAATGGTTCTTCTGTGACGTGATTTATTTTTAAATTCTCTCTACATTTTTTTAAATTCTATATTTTTTTAAGAGTTGTCAGTGTTATATTTCAAGCCTGTAGAAGCACTTGTATGGGTAAACACTTGCTAAACATCTTTTTGCTTATTTTATTTTTTATATTTTTAAATTGTAGTTACCTGTAGCCAGGATTGTTTTCTTGTTTATGCCCTGCTTTAGAGAAATTAATCACCATTTTTTCACTTATTATTCATATATTCATATTTATGTTCAGTTTTATATCTGATAGTGCTACATGTTTTTGAGGGATGTGGTGTTATATGCAGTGGAGGAAGACAGGAAAATTAATTGTCAATGTCCATATGTATCACACTATATTTGAAATATTACTAGTTTGTTGGTGATTATGAAAATAAGCAATATTTCCATATGTACATAATACTTCAAAACTTACAAACTATTGCATGACATGAGGTGAAGCCTTAGATTTTGTAGAAGAAAACTGTCTTTGATATTTGCACTGTAAGGGGCACATCTTGAGAAATATCCATTATTTATTTTTTACAGTTAAGCATATTTTCATACTTATGTAAAAACCTCAATTAACATACCTTCAGAGAGGACTTTCTTGTTGTCCTATAAAAGCTTATATCTGTTAACAAAAATGCTCTAATAGCGTATGTTGCTCTCTAAGCTGAGTCAATGCTGGCACCAAATATGACATTGTGACCATTTATTGATGTAAAATAGATGAGATTACTGAAGCCACAAGAAAATAACATGTCAACCACATTATAACACAGTCATTAAACCATATCCTTATGGCGATTGGTGTAACCAAGCCTGTTCCAGCTAAAGTTTAAGGTCCGGGTGCATAACCCAAGCTGCTTCAGACCTGTTTATAAAGCCATTAGGACTTGCCTCTTGGTGCAGTCACAGCTTGCCATGGCCAAGACTTAATATTGCATCTAACCTGCCCAGAATGAAGAATCCACAGAAATACTACAGAGGGGAAAACAAGGGTGGAAAGCTATAAGATGGCTGCCCTTAGAAAAAAATGGATTAAGAGAGGGTAGGTGGGAACCTTTGAGCTGCTGACTCTTAAAAAGTGATGAAGGAATTCATACCCTTTCCTCTCCCGGATCAGCTTAAGGACAATCAGGCTTAGAGGTAAGCCACCACTGTCCTCAAAGCTGAGTCCATGAAGACACCATATATGATGTTGTGACCATTTATTGATTTAAAATAGACAAAATTACTGATGCCACAAAAAAATTAGAGTCTATATTAGTTCACCAAAATGTCATTTCAGCGAATACCTAATCAGCAACACAAATTCAGCGAAAATTGTTTCAGTGATTCACTGATTTTACTAAGGGCAAGAAAATACTTGGCCTACAGCACAACAGACTGACACCTAAGCAAACTGAACCCACCCAAGTGGGGGAGGGGCTTCACTCAACCCCCCCCTAACTATATATACCAACTCCGAGATCACACTACATATATATATATATATATATATATATATATATATATATATATATATGTATAAGCCGGTCGGCATAACTAAGCCCATTTTAGCTAAAATTTAAGGTCCAGGTACAATACCCAAGCTGCCTCAGACCTGTTATAAAGCCCTTAGAGCTTTCCTCCTGGCCCAATCACAGCTTGCCATGTCTAAGATGAAATACTTCAACCAACCGGCCCAGAATGCAGAGGCCTTTAAAACAACTGGGGATAAAAAAGGGGGAACCTTTAAAACAACTGGGGATGAAAAAAGGGGGAAAGCTGCATGGCTGCCACCAAACTGTCATAGATTTATGCCATCCCCCCAAAAGACTCTCACCCAAGATAATTGAAATTTCTCATACAACAAAATGTTTAGCCCACCCTTCAAAGAATTTTTCAGTTAAATTAAACAAGTTGAAACCTAGGCTGTTCAAATGCCCTCCATCAAGGCTAAAAAAAGTTTATGTCTGGTTTATCTAGATCATTGTATTCAATCACTTGGAATACAGTTTGGCTGGCCGCCTGAGACACTCTGTGGTTAAGCAAAACTAAATCAGGATACAGGCAATGAAGCCTATAAATATCAGGAAGGATTCTGGACAAAATAATTTTTTGTGGGGCTAAGGTCAAATAATTTCCCCAAAATGAATAACCAATACCTTGAGTAGCCATTCATGTGTTAACAACTGACTCCAAACCTCCCAAAAATTGAAGTAGGACATTTCTGACCAACCAAACCACATGACTATTCTGATGTGCCCCACTGGGTGAAATCAGGCTTGAAGGGCTGCTCTAGTGATAACACAAAATCACGATATTGTCTAAGATACGATAAAAAGGTATCAGACAACCACCTTCCCGTTCTTTTCAGTACCTTGGTGGACTGACTTTTCAAAGCTAGATCAGATGTCTGCCCTATCCTAAAAGAGTGAGAAGAGTACCCACGAGGATCTATGCTTTGACATGGCAGAGCCTTAACTAAGACTGAGTTAGCATCCTCTTGTTTAAACTATCTATCAGATACTGAGGAAAAACAGGACCCATTCACATAGCTCTAGGGGTGATCTTGTGTAAAAAGGTAAACCAATAGACTGGGCAAATAACCAGAATCCTAAACCTATCCAAATGGACTTGGTGTCCTTTGCTTGTCTGGTCTGTTTTGGATTTTCCCATGCACACCAATAGAAAGTTGCTGTGAATCACCACGTCCTCCCAGTATAAAGCATTTAACAACTCACTAGGACAAACAGCCCCTGCATAAAGGCATATGAACAAAGTTGTTTAACTGGTAAAGCTATAAACATCGACAGAAGAAAAAACAAGCCCATGGCAATAATGGGAATGGGATGGTGCCCTGTCGGTTTTCTAAGATCCTTTTGTATCTTCCTAGCCTTTAAGAATCCTGTTTGTCACCCAGTAGCCGTAGTCATCCTTAAGTCCCAAGAAACATGCTTACCAACCTAGGTCTGCTAGATGCATATGGAGTATACTCAGAGAATTACCTTTGCAACATCTGTATACCAAGAACTTAGTGACCAAGGGCAACCCTCAAGATCTATGAACCTTGAAGACTAATGTATAAAAACTCTTGAATATGTGCACTGATGATAAGTAAGCCTTCCTGATACACTGAGTGCAAGATTTTGCTACTAGCAACCCAGCTATTCATAGCTTTCAACCTTCCATCTCCAAAATGAGGAACACTAGCTCTCATAATGTGGAAGAAATGGGCAAAATGTGGGACACACACTAGTAGCTTTCTAACAACTTCAACTAGAAAGGTCAAAGGATGGTTAAAGTATGCTGGCTTTACTTATAAAAAAGATATTTTAATGAATTAATATGATTCTTTTCTATTTACCATGGATATCAGTAAAAAAAAATTCCAGACGCTGTATGTGTGACAGGCCCTTTCAGTGTGGAACTCTCTTTCAGTGTGGAACTTTGAGTAACGAACTTTTTAACAGCCCAAAGGAAGTGCATTCCTCATAATGAGGTACACTTGAGAGGTATGCAGCTATTCTTCTCCAATTAACCAGACTTCTGGCAGAATGGAGGCTCTTGGTGGTTCCACATCATACCTCTCAATCTGGAAACATCAAAAATCTGGACAAAGGCCTGTGAAAAATAGGTAGAACTGGCCAAAAATCGGTATGCTGATTAACATAACATTTGCATACAGAGTTATGTAACCTCACAGACTCCACTGGAATTGTGGGATACCAACTTTTAAACGCAAACTGAAGAACAGACAAAATATGATCATGAAACACAAAATAAACAGAAGAACAGTAGTGTGTTATTTATATCAATATCTGAACTTGTATCAAACTTTGAAGTTGTGGAAAACTAACATACAATTTTCTTTTATAAAAATAAAATGGACTGCTGACCAGCCTTTTCTGTTTATATTAAATAACACAAAATATAACCAGAACAAAACTGTTTTATTTATATTATCTGAACTTGTTTATATTAATATTTGAACTTGTATAAAACTAAAATACAATTCTCTTGTATAAAAATAAAATTAACCACTAAAGAACAAGACACACAAACATAAAAAAATAAAGGCAGTTACCAATCCATATCTTTTTTGCCTTAATCTTAGAAGGATTTTTATATTCAGGCAATCTGTGCCTGCAATTAAGACTCGTCACATAGATCACACTGCAATGATCAATGACTTTGCTTCCAAAAAGTTTGATGGAGGTTAGACTGGGCCAGAATTTGTTAACAGTCCTTCTAATCACAAATGTATTACTATCATAAGTTGTTAAAATTTTCTGTATTCATTACCTCCAGTAGTGTCCAGTTCAAGAGATTTATATTGCAGTCAGTCTTGTGTATTATGTACCTATGCTCTATTTCTAGCATTTTTGTACCACTCATGCTCATAACCAATCTAGAAAAATATATCTGTGAGTTATTTTATATGCTGGTCCCTATCCTGATTATCACTACAGATTTTTTAATGTGTCAGCTGAGAAAAAAGGAGAGTTATCAGTCATATGTATAGGGTGACAGACATCAGCAATATTTAGAAAATGGTTTTCTTAACAAGGGGGTCACTTTGTCCCATCCAAAAGCTTGGTTATAATGATATCAAGGAAATCAGTAGTGAACAGGCCATGTCTGGAGGTGAATCCAAGTGCAAAAATCATTTGTCTTAAGATATCTAACACATTTATTAGGGATACCTGGCTCACCATCCCACAACCACCAACAGGCATCAAGGTACCTGGGCCACATCTCAGTATGGACACCAAATTTATTAATCTTTGAATCGCATGACAATGGATTCTCAAAAAGGATGAAGATGGGTGCAGGCATAGCTCCCATTGTTGTATCATACAGTTGCAGATAACATTCCATGTAAAAAGAAAACAATTTCCTGGGACATGAATAAAAGTCTAATAAGAACTCTTGAAATGTTACATGGTATAACCCACTAGTATGTAACAAAATGTAATAGCATAAATAACTAATTTGTGTAGAATTAATACATAAAAACTCTATAGTTTAGAGTACATAATGGTGAAGTATTTGAGATATGGATAATGGATCTAATCCATTAATGATATCAATTCTTGAGAATCCCTAGTCCTAGGGTTTGCATAACATAACAGTTATTTAAGATAAAATTCCCAAAATTCAGGCAAGGGTTGGATTAAGGAACCTACTGACATCAATGAGTATGCCTGCAACAGGACATTCCTCCTTATGTGTCTTTTGAAGCAAATTAAATATTTTCCTAGATGATTACAATATAGATAATTCTATTTTAACCCTATCAGTGATGACAACTTTTTGAACACTTTCATTGTGAAATTTATGAATACTCTGTTTAAATAATGGGGTATGGTCAATTTATGTTAACATTATAGGTAGCACTATTGTTAAGTTGTCTGAAACATCCAGGTTGTAATCCTTATGTTTCCATATTACTATGCCCCAACTTGTCAGCCTGTGTTATAACTATACAGACATCCAATATCTGTGCTGCTTAAAACTAATTGCGCAAACTCTAGTCCTTAGCTGTTGTGCTTTAATTTTTAGCTCTTCAAGTTTCTGTTTTTCTTTTTTTTTTTTAATTTTATGTTCTAGCTCTATATCCAATGATTTAATAGTCTGCACATAGTTGATGTTTGACTGCCAATAAAGAGAATGTCCCTCATTGATAATTTTGCTTAGACGTGCATTATCAATTTAATTGATGTTAATATTCTATTTATGCCAATTCTCCAAGCAATACAAGAACACAAGAGATGCAGACAGCTAAACAGCCCTACTACTCTGTGAAACACACTGTCATCCAGTCCTACTCTTGGTTTGAACTAAACACTCAAACCCTGTGTTGCTTCATCTTCTGATGAGCTTTCAGCAGTATATGATGCCAAACATAAAAAAAATAAGTTTTTCAAAGCCCTTATTCAAATTCCATATAGTTTGCAAACCTTCCATCCAGCATGAAGGAACTGCCACTAGATGCATCTTTTTTTGAACATGAAGAGGAGGTACTGTCAAAACTGTCAATACTGGCAAAACTAGAAAGATCAACTTTATCAGAAAAAAGCTGGCAACAAAATCATTTAAATCAATTGGTGTGGCCATAATTCAGAAAATCAGTCGTAGAGCACCAAATAATGAATCTGGAAATAAAAAAAACACTTCTGCTCAACACTCGTGCATAGCCATTTTTTTTGGATAGTATCATTACAAGACTTTATGAACTATAGTTTAGGCAATGTTTTTAAAAAACAAAAATATAGGAGGTCTGTACAGTTTTCTAATTATTAGAGTGGTAATAAAAATACTAATATCAGACCAAAGCATAAGTGGGATAATCAATTAAGATCAATTTTATTCACTGCTGAGCTTTCTTCTGGTTCTTATTTCCAGTACTGTTACAGAAGCTGACCATAGTGAAGCTTCACTCCAAGCAGAAAAGCATGTGTGTGGAATACTTGTCAGCTTCTAAATATAAATGTGGTCACACGCCTAGCTGGAGTAGAGCAGTGCTACGTTAATACAATTGCAATTTAAAGCAGTGAATGCGTGGAGCAATGGATTTAGTTTTTCAGTTCAATTTCAGGAAGGATGACAACAAGTCAAAGTCAACAAATAAAATAAAGAGGCTTAGGCTAATGAAATAACTAACAGTGCAACACACAGACACACACACTGACCTAGCTAGAAGCAGCATTGCATTGTCATTTTCTTTTACCTGAAGGAAATGGGGAAAGAACTGGTGATATATTTTCTTATGACCACTGATCCCTCTGAGTCCAGCGACTGCTGATGCTGCACTAGACTAGTAACGAATGGCTTGGGGTTGCCTTGCCTTGCTCAGTAAGTTCAGTTACTTGCTCTAAAGCCTCTAAATTAATTTAAAACAAAAAACAAATTCAGCTGTTCTTAGTCGTCCACGTCCAGTTGACTCTGTCTGATGCTGACTGCTGCAACATGTTGCCGACTTTAAAGATAAACAGAAATAGTACAGTCACACCCCTCGAGCCCTCAGCCGAATTCCGACAGGCAGGCAGTCTGCTCATGAAACTGATGTCATCATGCATGTCCCTGCTTGTTATGACATCAGCATAAAAAATTCACACAAAAAAAAAAAAAAAATGGAAAATTTGGGAATTATGATTGCCACTCGAGAATTCATGGCACCCCATTATTTGGACCTCAAAACTGGTAAATACTGAGGAATTGGTATGGTTGAAAGGTATGTTCCACATCCCTGGCCAGATGAGAAAACGTGGTAAACTGAAAATGAGAACGCTATCAGCTGTTTTAGTCTCACTTCCCTGGTATGTGAATGCTAGAAAGTTAAGATAATTTGCAAGCTCATTAGAACTAGCAGTCTAATGACAGAGTGGAACCATTTTGACTTGGAAAAACATTTCTTCAGAGCATTGATGACTGCAAAATTATCCAAAAAAAAAAAAAATTCTTGCTGTTACACAACCTTTCCTACCACACTAATGTGGCAACCCATATAAGGAATATTTCCAGGAAGGTACTGTCTTTCCTCCTTTCGGCAGACCATGTCTTGGGTGATTTAGCAGTAATCCAGCTGCTCTGAAGATACCTGTCCATACCAGGCCTCCATGCTGCATCTGTGAACAGGTCCACCTCACTGGATAAGACCCAAGGTGACTGCCACAAAGCTAATCCATTAAAATTGTTAAAGAAATGTGAAGGAAAAGGTCATCCTTGACTCTGCATGTGAGGCATATTCTGTAATATTTGGACTCATTCCCTTTGAGTAAATTAGAGATGGACTGAAGAAAAGGTCTGCCTGGCACAGGGGTCTTGCAGACAAAATTCAATAAACAATGAAGCTGCATGATGTCTCCTTTGCTACCCTTAAATGCCCCAAGAAATCTTAGAATGATGAGTCTGAGTTTCTCCAGCAGGTGTACCTGGAGTTTGAGAGACCTAGCAGGAATATCCATTGCTAAGCTTAGGAATGTCAGTATCTGACTTGGCCCTTCTGACTTACCTCCACCAAGGGGAACCCACAAAGTAACACACATGTCATTGAATACTGCCATCCCTTCCACGGCCCCCACGTTGTCCTCACCACTACAAAGAAATTGTCTAGATAATGAACTGCTGATTGTCGAGGAGTTCTTTGCTGTCAACACCAATGAAAGACTGTACCGAAAGCTTCAAAGGAAGTATGAGCCACTGAGCATACCATGGGCAGTCCTGTGTCAAAAAAGAGATTACCATAGAATTTAAATCGTAACAGGGACCAGTCTTCCTGCTGATGAAGAGCAGCCAAAAAGCCGACTGGATGTCTAGCTTACAGAGGCAAGGGTTCGAGTACCTCATAATAATCTCGCAGTTTGCTCCAGGTAGGAATAGTGGACTTTAGATTGATCCTTGTCCATGAAGTCTTTGACTGACAAGCGATCAGGTTGGGAAAGATGGTGAATCAATCTATATTCCCCTTCTGACTTTTTAAGAACTAAGACTATAGGAGAAATGTTTAATGCAGGCCAAGGAAAGTTGGCAAAAGGCCCAATTACACTGCCAGCTAAACTTTCATTCCCAATTAATCTAGAAGCTATGTCTTCATGTCCCTTGATAGATGCAAGTTCCTTAACTGACCTAACAGAACTGACAAACCAATTTTAAATCCCTTACAAAAATCTTCAATAATAAATGCAGCAGTTTGTCTCTCTGGATACGTTGCCTACCATTGGATCAAGTTGTTTAGCTTGATCAGGGTGTAAGAATAAATGACCCTGCCCCCTTACTGTAATAAATTTGTGGCCATGAAAAGGCTGTTTCCCCCTCACTGGTTTTGCTTTGCGGCAAAGCCAAGCTGTTCTCACATGAGGAGGAAACATTGTTGAAACTGGCACAGCCTGACTTATCCCAGCACCTAACAGATGGATGACCATTACCACATGCAGAGCATAAACAGGCAAACTTAGAGGAGGGCCAAAGACAGCTGCGACTGGTAAAGACCCAACAAAATTTCCCTTCACCCTGCCCTCTGCCGATTTTGTCATTCTCAGGGTTACTAGGTTTAACAAACATGATACTCATTCAGATGCCCGGATGCCTCTGCTCCCACCGGAGCAATTTGCCCAAAGCCTTTAATTTTCTAAATTTCTGATTGTAGGATGACCAGGCTAACCCTCCCTTGACATGGAGAGCCTCCCTGATGGCCAAAAAATAGGCAAGCAAAGGCAGTGGCTGGCTGGCTGGTATCCTTTTCCATGATAACCCCCATAACACCACAAAGACTAAAGATGTCATGTCCTAGGTCCTGGCCATCACCCTGGCTGAGGCTCCTTTTTCAATGACACTAGTGCTGCCATCAGGTCTTCAGCCCCAGGATTATTGGCATCAATTATATGCTGAATAACACCGGTATCAACCAAATCAAATATGTGTACAAAATCCCCGCTACAGATTTTTCACTTTGATGTTTCATGGGCTGTGGGCAGTAATATGTGACCAAGGAAGTGGTACTTAGCGAGTTTAACATAGCTATGGGAGATAAAAACTGAGTGATGCTGACTTCTAGGTCATCGTAAAATGTTTCCTTACTGGAAACAGAAGTGGAATCCCAAGACTCTTGATCTAGCAAAAGGGGTGGAGATACTGGTGATGGGGAAACCCTTCCCTGGTGAGTAGAAGTCAATGCTGGCATGGTACCTAAATTTTTCTCTAGAGCTAAGTCAAATAGTGTAGCCCTACCTTGATCTAGTAGGGAATTGATAACTCCTGAAGATATTCATCTGCTGTCTAGCCTTTATCAGTAGCCCCCAATTTTGCCATCTCCCCTCTATCATTACCTTGTGGTTCTGCTGAAACATTTGCTAATATCTAAACTGCTGCTGGGGTGCCTGCCCCAGTGTTGGCTTTCAATCTAGAGCTGTCAAAGCTATTTTCATGTTACCCAATCCATGTTCATGCATCTGGGCTGCCTGAAGATCAGACAACAAACTTTGGGATTCCTGAGCTATCTGGTGCCATCTGTCTTTAACCATCTGTAATGATAAAGTAATTAAAAGAAAAGGAGAGATTAATAAAAGCAAACCAAAATTTTCTTCCACTGGCTTGTACCCTTAAAGTGGCAGTGCCCATGATTCCCATACCAGAAAGAAGAAAAAAAAGTTGTGAACTAATTAGTATGCTCTAGTTAAAAAATAAATGCTATGATCTAGCTAAGTAATATTGTACCTGTTTTTATTTATTTTATTTTAAATAATCTTTCTTGCTAGTATTATAATTCCACTGATTTACAATAATGACAGGACCTATACTGCCTGGCTATAATCTCAAGACACAGCAGATGGTGCCAAAGCTTCACAAAAGTTCTGGGTGTGCTGTTGCTGTATTCTAGAGTGTTAAACTTAAAATCTCCCACCTAGAAAGGATGACTGTAAGCAATAGAGTGTCACACAGAAAAAAAAATAAATAAAACTGGCTCAACATTTGCAAAGAAACACATATCCCCATTGAAATTGGCAATAGCCAAGCCACTCACCACCCACAAAAAACAACCAAGAGACGGAGATATTGCCAAACCCAACTTATAGGTAGAGGACAAGACACAAACCCTTCACAAGTGCCAAAACCTCCCCAAACTCCAACATGGCCAGAACAACCTGGCTTGCATTCAGAGTTCTCAGCCCCCGACCACTGCTACAACTCGATATGTACCAAAGATTTGTGTGAAACTGGAAATAGCCTGAATATTGTGGGCTACCTCCAGTGTGCCACTTGGGAGAAACCAATCGCCCTGGGTCCAGAAAAATCCCCTTTCTATGTTAACCAACAACTACCTTCTTTGTATGCCTGCAATAAAACCTCTTGAGACCCTGTTTTTTTTTTAATAAAAAACAGAAAAACTCTCTTCAGTCCATTTCACCCTTCCACCCCTAGGTCGCCAGATCAACACAATCACAAGCCATGGCAATGATGATCCGGCCACACAGTCTGAAACAAAATGTAAACAGGACTCTAATTTTTTGTGACTGTAAAATTAATTGGAAATATCTTGATACTTTCATTATTTTGGTCTTGTGGAAAATCTTTCTGAGGTACACTAGTTCCACTCTTATTAAATGATGTAATCTAAATCTATCTTCATTCAATTCCTTAATAAAAGATTTTAAGGACTCATCAGTTTGCTTTGTTTGACCATTCTTTTCTGTATTAATTTCCCCAGTTAGTTTCATGCCTGAAGGATTAGATAGTAGTGATTTTCATGGACAGATGCCACTGCATCCTTCTTAGCTTACCTTTTTTTTCTGTTGTGCTGACTTCTTCCTCTGATAGATCTAAATTGATTGTCGATCACTGTCTCTTTTGTGATTAACTAATGCAGACTCTAATCCCTGATCACTGTTTTTCCAGAAAATTCTTCAGAAAACACCCAAACTTTTCATTAAGTGTGCCCTCCCACCTCTATTTCATCTCCTTTAACAAGGTCACCTTCCTGTAAAATATGAAGGACAATAAAGGGGGGGGGTGAGAGAAAGATAAAATTTTAAAAAACAATGATTAGTTTGGAAAACTTATGATGAGTATTTAGAATATTATGACTCTATAATAATAATATGATAATAACATCAGTTTCCGAGTTAATAAGAGAGATGTAATTGTGTCCTCACAGTACTTAAATCAAGCTTCACAGCTAGATGTGTCTGTGTTAAACTACAGTTGTAAATTTTTATGTCGAAGATAGCTTGTAAACTAGAGTCATGAAAGACTTTGTTGTCATATATTAATTTACCATGGGTATGTTGACAATAAATAGTTAATAAACTGAGGTATTTGTTTCTATTATTGTAGTTATGATCTTTGTGAAGTAAATTTCTTTAGGTGAATTTTCTTTGTCCACTAGAAGACGTCAAAAGCCTGACTGAAATTTGCCTTTGTGACCAGTTATTGAACAGAATAAACAGTATGTCATCAATGTCAGCTATAAAACCATAACAAGCACAGATCAAAATGTACTAACCATCAATCCAACAGGGTTAGCACTGGCATTCCCAAGGCCATTCCTGCCCTACATCTCATAGTCCGGAGGCGTACACCAAACCCTTGAATCAATGCAATAACCCAGCAAGACAAGGCTTCACTCTAGCCCTTAAAACATATCCTTGAAATCAAACCACCTCAGTCTTGCAGACCTGACAACCTCAAGGGACTGGTTACCTCCAAAGGGGGAAAAATTAAGGGGGATGAGGCTGCAAAGTGACTGCCCCTCCACTATAGAAAGCATAATATCCAAACCAGGATGAAGAATGTGATGATCCAGGGAAAGAGGGTGGGGTTTCTTTGAGCCATCGCCAAAGTAGCAGAAACCCTGTGTAGGGAGATAGAAAATGTCTCTGGGACTCCACCTCCTGCCTGACTTGCTCATGGACAAACTCATCTGCAGCAACCACTTTTGTCCACTAGAATGAGTCAAAAATCACCCAAAAATTGCCTTTATGACCATTTATTGAACATAATAAGTAGTAAGTCATCAATGTCAACTGTAAAACAATAGAGTGTACATATCAAAATATACCTAGCTATAAATCCACCAGAGTAACCAATGACATTCTCAAGCCCATTCCGGTCCAGCAGCTTATAGGTCAAGAGTTTACATCAAGGTCCTTGGACCAATGCAATAATTCAAGAAAAACTTCCACTTACTCTTGAAATTGAACCACTTATGTCTTCCAGACCTGATAACCACAAGAGGACAGTCACCTTTAAATGGGGGAAACAAAGTAGGAATGAGTGAGGAAGTGACTGCTCACAAATAAGCTGCTGCTGCATGCTGTCCCCCCCCAGACAAGGCCTCTTCTGATAAACTTAACATGTCAGATTAAACCATGTTCTAGGAACAAAAGTATGAATTCAAGGAAATTTTTTGTTTAAAATAATCATTGACAGACAGAGACAACTGTACATCGAACAAATCACTACTGAAGTCAATCAAGTGAATGGTCATCAGTGGCATAAAAGCCTTTGTCCAGCTAGGCAGGTCAGTAACATGGAAACCATTAGAGCCTGTGGCTCAATAACTCTGAGAGTGATGTTGTGCCTAGATAGCTCAATGGCCAAAGTTTTCTTTGCTCCATACCAGTGGAATCTGTGTACTATAGCAGACCAGAAAATCACTAAATGAAGATAGAACCTAACTGATACATGAACATCGGATAGATTTCTAGCTAAAATGATCCTCTTAGAAACCAAAGTTAAATTTTTGCCCATGAGATGAATAAATAGCTCAGTAGCTTTTAGCCAGCTGGAAATTAACTGATGCCAGATGCCATAAATGTGAAATCAAGATAGACGTGGAAAACAAGAACATAGAGGCTTTCAGCCATCCTGATCAAATAACCCTGATAAACCACCCGGGAACACTGTTGCTCTCAAAGATGCTGTCAGTACAAAAATGTGACCCAAAATCCATAAAAACTTTCTTCTTGTAAATTAAAATCACCCCCATTATTCTTTAGTTTAAGATAGGAAGGCACTAGATAACCACCTACATGTCTGCTTTATGGCCTTTGTTGAGTGCCCTCAAAAGTAATGTCAGAGGCTCTACCTATGTGAAGGAGTGGGAGGAATAACCTTGTGGAGGACTAACTTATTGAGCTAAGGCCTTGCACAGAGTTGCATTGACTTTGGAGACAGTAATTGAATGACCAGACTTTAAAGCAATAACCTAAGCAGAAGGATGGCAAACATGGATTATGTTTTGCCCAGCAGTAGCTCAGTGGACTGGGCAAGTGATATAAGAGTTTACTCTCTCCAAACAAATCTGGTGACTTTGACTAGATTGGTCAGGCTTGGAGTTCCTCAACCAAACCAAGGCATATTCTATGGTTAGGAACACATCCTCCCAATGTAGAGACTGCAACAATTCATTTACCCTGAAAGCTCTACCAAATAAGCAGGTGAACAAGATGGCCCAGAGGGCAAATGAGTGGAAGTGAGTTCTTGAGGTCCTGTTGCCCTCCTCTTAAGTTCTCCCACCCCTTCAAAATTCTGATAACTACCCAATTCCTGGAAATGTCTAGAAGCCTTTGGGCATGAGACAAGCAACTTAATGCAGACAGGTGAGTCTGTAAGGTGCTAGGCGCTTCTTGTAATAAACATCTGTGTATTACAAACTGCACCAGCCCACTGTCTGGATTGTTGACGTAAACTAATAAAATCCCGTGAAAACTTGCAAAGGATGAGAATAAGCCTTCTTGGTACTGAGTAGCCCAAGCCTTGGACATAAGTACAGTGGCTATTCCTCACCAATCATCAAGACCGCCAGGTGGAATGAGGACACCACAAAGCACTGCATCCACAGATAGTTCATGAAACCTGGTAAACTAGAAACAAGAAAAACTGGCAACAATGCAATTGCCCCTGCTTGAGATGTGGTATCTAGAAAAGTCAAGTTGATTTGTAAGCTTAACATGGCCATTGACCTTATGACTGTCTTTTGACCAGGGCATGAACCACTATTAGATTATCTGTGTAAAATAATTTTCTTGTTGGAAAACTGTTCCCTCCAATTGGGTAAAACTTCTAAGAAGGTGATGTTTGTCTTTCACTTGCCAGACCAGGAAGAAGGCTGCTTAGCTGAAAATCCCCTCCCTCAGAAATAAGTACCCTTTCCAAGACCAGCTACTACATCAGTAAAGAGTAAAAGTTAATCAGAGGAGGCCCAATGGCTCTGCCAAAGAGTAACTGCATTGTAATGAAGCAGGAAGGTGTGCCACAGCTGGAGATCTTCTCTGGTATGACAAAGAATACATGCGCAGTGGTGTTTTGGCTTGATGTCTTTCAGTAATTTGGATAGAAATCTAAGGAAAGTTCTCCCAGGGGAAATGGCCCAACAACCAAAATTAAGGAGCCCACACAGATGCAAAAGTTTGCTGAACCATGCTTTGGGAAATGTTATAAACTTGTCAATGATAGATTATTTTTTTAAAGGGAGTTTGAAAGCAGCTTTCATGACGTCGATCAAAAGGCCCAAAAATGTGTTATCTTAACTGGGTCTTTCCAATTTATCCATCATCAAAGGCATCCCCCAGTTGTATATATAGGTCTATAAATATCCACATGCTTTCCCTTGCTCCATCTTGCCCTTTTCCCACTATTAGGTAATCATCTAAGTAATGCATAGCAGCTTGCTCAGGTGCTCACTACTGCTTATACTAATGAAGGGCAGATATGAAGGTTTCAAAAATAGAGCAGTCTATAGGCATTGCCCTGTCAAAGAAATACACGCCATTAAAAGAAAAGCGTAACAGGGACCAATCTTCTTACTTGTCGAGTAGGAGATGGAGAATGGATGCAACATCCAACTTGCACAGCCATGAGTCTGAGAACTTCTTAATGGCTTCAGTGGCTTGATCCAAAGATGCATAATGAACTTTTTTTCTGCTGTTTATCTATAAAACCATTGATGCTGGATCTCAATGGGTGAGAAAAATGGTGCATTAAGCGAAATTCCTCTGACTATGGATACCCTTTTAAAGAAGGCTGTGGGGGGGGGGGGGGCACAAAAAAGGGCCGACAACTTGTCTGGTGTGTATTTCTTTACAAATTAAATTGAAAACTTCATCTTCTCTCCCTTTCATGGTGGAAAGATTTTTAACTGGTTTGGTGTCAAAAGGAACTGGTCCTATTGGAAAGCCTGAGGAGAAACCTTTGATAAGGAAAATGGCCTCCTCTTTGTTGATGTAGTTAGATATTTCAGTAGTCAGTTGATCTACTCTGACCGGGGAATGTGAGAGCCTGAGCATGTAACTGATCCCTGTGAAAATTTATCTCTTTGGTCATGAAAATTAATTTTACCTCTCAAAGGGATACCCAACTGAGGACTGATACCTTGTTCATTTGATCCTACCTCAGGCTTAGGTGTCAACTAACCTAGCTTTGCCCTATATCTAACTGCATGATTTTTCTCACAAAAACAACAAAGATAGGAAAACTTACTAGCTGGCCATTGAACATTTTCCATTATTGACAGCACACCATAATTTTGTTTTTGGTTAACTATCTGAAGGGTTTATGATACTGGAGATATTGGGTTTATCTAGCAGGACTCCCAACTGAAGGAGTTCTGTCATTGTTACAGATTCAGTGTGTAATATAGGCTCATGCCCAAAATGAGGATTGTCTTTTTTCCTAAAGGCAAATAAAATTGGGTGAAATGAATGGCTCTGAAACTGGTGAATACACCTTCAATAAGAATTGGATGACCACCTACCCAACATCTTCAGAACCTGTATTGATTGCCCTTGAATTGCCAAGTCAGAAGGTTGGCCAATTCTAAAAGAAAATGAGGAGTATCTACTAGTGGCAATACCTTGCTGGATTAAGGCCCATCTTAGGTGGTGACCCAGATCATCATTAGTGATCTTTAAGCCCCCCCCCCCCGGGGAAACAAAAACTAATTTATTATAATTTAATGAAGGGATTAGATTTCTTAATGTTTCTCCCCAAGAAACTGGATAAATAAAGGTGTCTTTTGCAGTTTTGCAAAGAAATTTGATGACCAAAACCTTGTTGATCTGTTTTGGACTTGCAGATCCATATGAAAACAGTTTTTGCAGTGAAAACTACTTCAGACCACTTAGACCCCAGCAGCTCACTAACTCAAAAAACACCTGAAAACAACCATGTGAAAAGGGTGACTAAAAGGGAATAGTTATTATAGGAATTTGATATGAATGTTATCCTTGTATAACTGATTTCAGTAATATTATACTGACAGGGCAAGTTTTATCTGATTTCTCATACTCCAGCCTTTTAATATTCTAATCACTAACCAATGTTTAGTGATTTCTGGGATGTAAAAATGTTTGAAAATAAATTTAAAGCTGCTAAATTAACACTTGAGTGATACTAGCGGAAGGGTCTGCTTAGTTGCAATAAAATAAATACTACAAGATGGTCTGAAATTACCATTGTCTCACTTCCCATATTATGAAAGAATTCAATAAAATGTTTAATTGCTGCCATATACAGCTTTCTGGTGCTGTAACACCATGAGTTCCAAAATCAGCATGGTGTCACTCTTCTCCAGTCAGCCATCTTCCTCTGGTATTGGTGCAGGAGATATGTCTGCTTGTGGTTCCAACCATTTGAATTTTTTGTACTGAAAATCAGGAAGTAAATCAATCTAGGATGTTTTTTTCCCCAACAGTTTGTTCTAATGACAAAGACAGGTTAATCTTTAAACTGGGAAGAACTAACAGTGTTAGAATTGACACAAAAATTCCTAGATTTCTTTCATAAAACCTCTGCAACTTTATGCCCAATCTAAAAATCAAAACATTTGTTCTTACGTTGTTCCTGCCATAGGAGTACTGAGCCCCAAATTGAGAAATTTTCTAGAAATGTAGTGTCTCTCCATATATAAGGCCAGGGGACAAAAAAAAAAAACAAAAAAAAACAATGACTGTTGAAATATTCTTCAGTACCATAGTTACTAGAGGTGACTGCAAGATGCTGTAGTGTATCATTTGGGACCCAGTTTTCCTTCCAGAAAGATGAATCTTTGAATTCCAAAAAGCAGTTGGGCCGTAGTCTGAGATTCTCTATAACCCTGGTATTAATTCTCACTCTATAGAACTATTGACCTAGTGAATGTTCTTCATGGGACTGTGGCTCAGCACGCTAAGTTCAGCAACCCAGCCAGATCTATAACATGTTTAATAGTTACCCTCTAGCCAGAAAGAAAATTACTGACAGCAGCTACTTATAGTGGCCAAACTTTTAAATTGTATCTGCAGCTAAGCAAAAGCACCCCTGAATTGTGTCAATCTCTGTTCCTAAGAATGTTAAAAGGTTAACAAGACCCTCTATTCTGTCTTCTGCTAAAGGAATTCCCAGGGAGTCACATAAGCTTACGAAGGACCAAAGGCCTTCTTTTATTCCAGTCCCACCTTCTCTATTGGTTAAAAAATCATCAAGATATTGAACACTGTGGTGAAAGAAGGTCTGTTGCTTCTAGTATCGTAATAAGGCAGTACTAAGCATTCAAAAGGAGCATAATTAAAAGAACATTCCACAAGCATAGTAGTGTCAAAAATGCTTCCCATTGAATTCCATACTAAGTAACTTCCAGTCCTGTGGACAGATAGGCAAAGGGTGGAATGCAGACTGAATAGCTAGCTATGCAAGCCAAAGGTCTGTATTTATGGTTGCTACCATGTCGTCATCATGTGATGAAACTCTTGAATCCTTCTTGTCAGTGCCATTGTTCATAGATTGACCTTCAGGATGGGATTAATGATATATAAAATGGTATTCTCCTTGTTTCTCCTCTGGAACTAAACTCAGTAGAGGAATAAAAAATGTATCAAGTAGTGGAGACTGGAATGGGCTCTTTGTCATATTATTTCAAGAGCATGGATGACATGATGAGTTCTTTAACCTTGACTAATGATAAATTTTTACATCATGGTGGAGTACATTTGGTGTTAGATTTTCATGGAAAAAATGTGAGTAAACCGTGCTTTGAGGAAATTGGCCACTGCTTGATTTGGGTAGTCATTCTGGAGATCCTCCAAAACTTTAACTTGTATTGAGGAATGGTTCCATAATTTTTTTTTTGAGTCTGTAACAATGGTGGAATGTGCAGAAGTCATAAAAGGGGTTTATGCCCATTCTGGGAATGTATCTGGGTTGATTTGGGTTTTACCTTGTTGTTGGGCAGGAGTTGGGAACCTCCTTTATCTTTACATCAGCATTTTACTGATGGATGCTTCCCACAACAGACATTGCAAACATTTGGGAATCTGCATGCTGGCCAACCACAATTTCCTGCATTAAATGCCCATAAAGACATACCTTTCCCCATCAATAAATCTTAATGTTGGCCATAATCAATTTTGGTTTTGTCTACCATGTATCAGTGTGCCTAGTTTCCCATCTAAATTGCTTGCCCTTCTCTTTTAGCTTCCTAAATCGCTGATAGTTCCAAAACCATAACATACTTCCTTTCAAAGTGTGGGCTTCTCTGACAATAAAGAAGTAGGCTAATAGGGAGGAGGCCAAAGTGGGATCATTTTCTGTTAATTCAGCCATGTAATACACAAACCCAAGTACACAATTATCCCAGAATTTTATTTTTAAATTCTTCAGTTGACACCTACCAATGCAAAAGTGCTTCTGCAGTGTCTTTGGAACCTCATAACTGTGTTTATAATTTTTTGAACACCATCAGCATAGATACGATCAAATATATCCTCATAATCCACTTTTTATATCTTTTATTTCAATGGTTGGAATGTGTTTGCGGTAATGTCTAACCTATTTAACTTGTAAAATTCCTGATGGTTGCATGTGCTCATTGCATTATTACTGTGGCTACTAGCTGAAACTGGTTGTTGGTGGATCAGAACAAGCTGATAGCATGGGAATGAAGGTATATTAGAAACTTCAGCCGGGGCTGGACTAGGTGCAGTACCCCTACCTTCTGTATTGCTTCTTCAGTCTGAAACATTATTGCTGCTACTCCCCACAATTTGAGCAAGTCTAGATTTTCATCATTAAGTGTATCAATTAATGCACAGAAATATTAATTTTTTTGACTAGCTTGAATATCCCCTTGTCTTATACTAGTTTCTGTTGCTTTTGTATCTGATAAGCTGTTTTGAATGTTGTCTTAGGGTTCCTGCATTAACCCTTTATTCCTAGTTTTTCTTTTAGACCTTTTTGGTGCTGCACCATTCTGGTGGATATCTGTCTTAGCTAGACATGCAGAGGACCTCTTCAAATTAAATTTCACTGTATCAGACATCTGTTCATTCTCATCTATCACAGTAAAAACAAGTGAACTCCTTCCTAAATGAGGTTCCATTTCTGCTTCGAGTCCTGTTTCAAAGTGATGATGAACATTTTTCTACAAAATAAACAATATTAATAAATTATCCTATCAACTGTATTCACTGTTTAAATTGTTATTTTGTGAAATTCTCAGCGTAAGTTATGGGTTGTTGTTGTGTCTTTCGGCTTTACTGGTTAGGTGTCGCTACAGCGGAACTCCGGTCTGCTAAAGATTGGCAGTAGATTTTTACTTGCCGAGTTGCCGGCCCTGACGTCCATTTACACATGTCTCCACACAGAAGATGCTGTAGCTGAGAATCGAACAGGACAACGTTTTACTGTGAGGCGGCAATGCTACCGCAGCACCACCACCATAGTATATTATACTTAAATGCCATTATGTGCTATGAAATTAAATACTACACTGAGTAAATTATAATGGAACTTATTATTATTTCTATGGTAAGGGATTTAATGTTTGGTATAAAAAACTCAATAATGAGGAATGGATTAGTTTTAATTTATTTATTTTGAAAAAGTTACACCAGGGCATCAAACCCTGTTCCATTAGCATTGTAGACTAATGACATGACAAGAAAGCTAATTAACAACTCTTTTTATGGGTGTCTGTAATTTGGTATTGAACCACTCTAAGACAACATGAATAAAATGAGTGATATTTATTTAACAGATATACTTAGTAACTTTGTTTTTATAATATGTAAAATGTATTTATAATTTTATATATCTATTATTTTACATTGTGTAAAAATGATAAATGACTGCAAGTGCGTGCACTTTCAAAAGAAAACTTCTGTGGTTGAAAGGGAGAGGAAGGAATTTATTAGGGAGAGACTGTTTAGTGCATACTGAAGCAGCCTCCATCAAAATATATATTTGCCCATTTGCAATAACTGTCTTTTGTACTGCTTTTTTTCTCCTTTCTTCTCTCTCTCTCTCTCTCTCTCTTTTATTTTTATTTTTTGTTAGGGCTGCAACTGCCAAGAAAAGTAGGAACCAAAGGAAGAATGAGAAGACAACACCATCCATCTGCTGAAGTGTAAGGGATTGACCATGGAGGTAAGCGAGACAGCCATACTGACTGAACAAGTAGTTAGTATTTATTTATTTAAATGAACTCATCAAAGATTCCCTACTTGTCAAGAAGAGCCAAACTGCTGAGACTGACTTCGTTTACTGCTTGCATCCACTTAATGCAGGACCTGTATTGCCAGTTGTACACACTGCACATTACTTGTGTTCTTCCATTTTTTTATACACATGATTTGTCAAGGAACCCACTAATTAAAAGACCCATTAAAAGACCCATTGTTGGATCCCTGCCAGGTCTTTTGGCTTTATACAAGCACTAATCCTTTTATTTAATCATTTTTATTTTATTATAATTTTCTTTTAGAAACAAAAGGAAGCCTACCCAATACTGACATGACCACCACTGCAGCCCTTCGAACAGACCAAGGGATCCCCCTTGTTCTCCCTCAGGTCTCTTCCCCTTTAATGTTACTTAATTAAATAAATATAAAAACTAAACACATATAAATGAAGACACAGAAAAAAAACCCTCCTCAATGCCCAGAACCCCCCACATCAATGCACAGCCCCACAACTTAAACACTTTATAGAAGTGCAAACTGCTCTTACAATTTTAACTGCTGTTGAAGTGACCATTGTGGAAGAAAGAAATTTTTTTTAGGTGTACTGAGCTTGCAGTCCTGAAGATTGTGAATGGAACAAAACTGTTATTAGTATCCACAGTAAGTTTTTTCCCCAAAACTTATTTTCTCCATTCTGATTTTCTTAAAGTGATCTACTGATGTCTTTAAAAATTATTTTGTTTGCTATCGTTGGGTGTTTCTTCAAAACCTTATACTTCTTTTACTTTTTCTTATACAGTCTATGAAGGTCCAAATTCCATCAGGGAATAAATATGTTTTTATGTAAACTATGCTTAAAATTAACTTCATTCAAGGCAATTAAGAAGTAAATCATGCAGAGTGTTATATTTGTAATTTATTTTGTGATTCAGTAAACAGACGTGCCAATTTGTTGAGTGTATTGATTTTATTAAAGTCCTATAACTGATTCTTTCACAGTTTTATTTTTTATGAATTCAGAGCAGGAGTCTGTATTTTTAAGTGAAACTTAACGTTAGTTGTGATCTGAAAGTCCAAGGGGTGCTCCCATTATTAAGATGTCAATAATACCAGGGTTGTCAGAACCAGATCAAGAATATTAGTCCCTCTGGTAATTTCATTGACAAGTTGGCTCAGTCCTCATTGTAATATGGTGTCGACAAATTCTCTTTCATAAGTAGTTTCTGTATAAAGATTTGACAATGAAAATGCCAGGATAATTGAAGTCGTCCATTAGTACAATCAATGGAAAGTTATGATTTAAACAATTAAGATAATTCCAGTGTTTAAGTGCATCCATACTGGGACTACAGTAACAGTGGACAATTCTAAAGGACTTACTTGATAAAAGATCAAAAACTTGAACAATTATACATTATATCATATTAATTGAATTTACACGTTATGATGATATATTATGAATCCATAATAATTAAATATTGTTTATTCCCCTGCATCCTGGAGTTTTGTCTCTGTGGCATTCATATTTGTCTACTTTGGAATCTGTAGTGCTGTCTTATTCTAAGATTCCAAAATTGTTAGAGGTTGATGGCTTGGTTCATCTAAAAAGTTTTCAGATATTTCTTACTTTTCTCTGACACAAAACAGTCCTGTAGTAACTAAGATGAAGTTAATCTTTGGAAAAAAGCAATTTTCTTATATATAGTTTTCCCAATATTGCATACATTTGATGGTGCACACTGTACAAAGTAGTGTTAACCAACTGCTGAAAATATTGACTTTTGTAAATAATCATTCCAGCATGAAGTCATTATGAAGCTCAGAAGCTTCTTCAAGCATTTCAATTATTTCCAGAACATCATTCTTCATATGGTTAAGTGGTATTGACCTCTAGTTACTGGTTCTTGTATTGGCTAAGATTAGATAGTAATGCATCTTTTCATAAAACAGTTTTGGTATCATATGCTTTTACATCTCATAGTTTTGAACCAGCCAGAGCTCTTACAGTAATATGGTTCTTGTTTAGTCCATTTATGCTTCTGTTTGCAGGCTTAAGCACAGAATCACTCAGAACTAATACTTTGGAAATAGAAATGTTAGATACAGCTGAAAGCATTTGTATTTCTAGAGCCTTCCCCATTGCATTTTGTCTTGTGAAAAAAGTATTGTATCAGCAGCGGCAGTGGAAGCAGCATTATTACCACTATTTATACTTCATTTTCCTAACCTTTGTGCCCATAGTGGCATCAAGAGTGTAAGAAATGTAAGTTTGCTCAGGATAAGAATCAGTTGAGTACATTGTCCCCATTACATCATCATGTGATTTCAGAATGTTCAGATTGATCAGCCTGTTTCTTAATCTAAAGTTATAATATTATATCATCAAGTCTTTCAGCATGATCAGTTATTTTAATTTTGTCTCAACTGGAAAAGTCCAGCACTTTCCTGTGGTCAGGAGTGGACAAAACTCTAGGTTTTAGTATGATTATTTCTGGGTATAAGTTTCAAATAAAGCTTGTTTACATTTTTGAGACAACCTATTGTGATAGAAGCTGAGAACTGTAAGTTTCATGTGTATTTTAATGAGCTTAAACGAGACTGTCTCCAAACGGTTGACATTTGGGTGTTTGTTTTCCTTCATTTTTATCATGCTTGATTGAAGTAAAGTTATGTCATTAACTGCTTTATCATACTGTGTTTTTTTCTTGCTGGGATTTAAATTCTTTCCTATCTTTTCCTTTTGTAGAAACTTTTTTCCTTCAACAGAATAATGTCAGAAAATGTTGAAGTAGATATAACATCCCTTGTGTTGGCAAAAGGAAACCAAGTGAATATCCAATGTTTATAGGTCATATTTTTATAAATAACATTTTGGAAATCTTTTAATAAAGCTTCATATAGCAGGGAAAGTTACTTGGAAGTTTGTTCAGCAGAAAATATTTTTTAAGATCCAAATAAATGGATAATTCAATATTAGGAGTGTATTAGAACTGAATCTCATTGATATTAAAACAAAGGAGTTCTTGAAATTTTTTCTGTCTGGCTGAATAATTTTCATTGGTTAATAAAGAGAAAGTCTTAATCACCGATGATCTAGAATATAATTCTATATCGGGTAAACCTATCCCTCCTAAAAAACAATCTCTCATATGATGAGTAAGAGCTGCTCTGGGTTTATTTGGGTACCACAGAAACTTCAAAACCATTGTGTTGAATTCTTTTATCAGTGTTTTTGGTGGCATTAATGATGTGGATTGTATAATACAAAGTATCTTGGGTAAAAATTATCATTTTAATAATTGAAATTTTTTCATCCATTATAAATAAGAGTTGTTTCCACTTAGTTATAAGATTACTTATGGAAGATATACTATTATTATAATTTAATCTTATTGTATCATTTATATTATTAGCTAATATAACTCCTAAATACTTCAAACAGCTTGTTTTAACCAAATATTTAATAATTTTCTGATCCCAAATGTTAGTATTTAAATTAATGGAGAGTATTTTTGTTTTATTATCGCTGAAAATGAAGCTAGATTTCTTTTGAAAATTTTCAATTCGATCAAATATAGCATGTAAAATTTAATTTGTTCCTTTCATGGTAAGGAGAATGTCATCAACAAATAGTTGCACTTTGAAGGCTGTTTCAGAGTTCAAACTAAATCCCTCAATATCTGGATTCATCCTTATATAATTAGCTAGGGATTCCATTATGAGAGTATATAGCAAAGGGGAGAGGGGGACATCTTTGTTTAGTTCCTTCATATATTGGAATGTTATGTGGTATATATGATCCAGTCTTTATATACGTCTGAGACCCATTAGAAAGGTGTGATATATACGATGTATGAATTTGTTAGAAAAGTTTATTGTTTCTGATGTGAAAAGAAGGAGGTAATCCCAATTGACTGAGTCAAAGGCACAGTTTATATCTAAGCTTATTAAAGTTGATTTTTTTTTCAGATTTGACAGCATGATCTATTACAGTTAATACTGTTTTAATACTGTCATATGTATTTCTATTTAAAATAAAACCTGTTTGGTCTTCATCAAGCAAAATTGGAAGAAATTTCTTTAGTCTATTGGCATAAATGGACATAAGTATTTTATAATCTACATTTAAAAGTGAGATTAGTCTATATGAGGAACACCTAGAGGGGTCTTTATCTGACTTCAGTATGGGTGAGATGAGGGTCTATTTCCAGGAAGGAGGCACATTGAATAAATCTTGACACTGAGAAAAAATGTAATGTAATAAAGTTATTGCTTCTTTGGGTAGTATTTTATGGATTTCTGGGATAATTCCATCATTACCCGAGGCCTTGTTTTGCTTTAAAGCATTGATTTAGTTTTTGATTTCTGGCATTGAAATTGTATTATCTAAGGTATTAATCTGTTGTTCTGTTAATTTGTTTTTATTATATTTCTTTATAAAAGATCTTATAGATTCTTGAGGATCTAAAGTAGTTGAGCTTTGATTAATTTTGCTAAAATAATCTCTAAATTCCAGTAATATATCTCCTAATTCAGTTACCATCTTCTTTTCCTTACCTGAATAGATCTCTTTAATATGGTAAAGTTTACTGAGCCTCTTGGTTTCAACTTTTTATTTTCCTGTAAAGGTAAGCTTTTAGAGCATTGCAAATATAAGCATCAGATGTATCCTCAGTGCTATTAAGACTAATAAGATTTTTTTGTTTCAGAAAAGACAAATTCTTTAAAGTCTGATAGGGTAGTTAAGTATGCTGGAATTATTTTAATTTGAATACAATAGCTTGGGTTCATTAATAGGTCAAAATATATAGCATTATGACCAGATAATGGGCACGAATGTACTTTAACTTTTCTTAGATTATTGATTAACTGATTAGAAATATAAACTCTATCAATTCTAGAGTATGAACCATGCCTTTCAGAGAAATATGTATAGAAAAGAGAATTTGAATCAGAAAAGTCATTGATGTCTCTAATATGATATGTATCAGCAAACTCAGTCAAGTTTTTTGCTGATAATTTTACTCTCCTTTTACTAATAGTAGTAGAATATTTTTCATTAACTTTACAATTGAAATCCCCTGCTAAAATAATAATTTCTTTAGAAAATTGTACTGTTTGGTTTAAGTGTTAACTATATGACTACCTATCCCTGGAATCCAGTAGATACTAATTAAGGTGTATATTTTCCAATGAAGTTCTAGTGTAGCAGCGCAAATCATATCCTTATCATCATTGTATATATCTATTATTTTAGTGAATGGTAGAGTATTGCTCCATAAAATTATAACACCTATTTCCTTTTGTTGATGGTGTGAACTAAATAGTACTGTATATTTTCTATTATTAAGTCTATTTATGTGATCCTTCAAAACATGTGTTCTTTGAAAAATACATTAGGATTAAAAAGATTCAAATATTTCTATAAACTTCCCCTTTTGTAACTATTGTTTAACCCATTAATATTGATGGATATACATTTTAAAGTTGGCATAAAAAACAATTGATGAGTTTACTTGAATGATGATCATTAATTTATTAAATGCACTCACATAAATTTTTATAAGTTTTGTTAGATACTGTAGTCCAAATGATGCAAGGCAATATTGTAGATTAAACCTTTAAAGTATTTAGACACAGAAGAAGAACAAGTGTTAACTATATACAAGGAAACTAAAATACTGTATACCCTCATCCCTTTCATGGATTTCAAAGATACTCCTAACTCAAACAGTATCCGGTTTTAGTTGGCAACCCTTTCACTAACAACAGTTAATTTCCCCCGTCACTAATAAAACCTAATAATTCTTATAAATTATTAATTATACCAGATAATTATGTATATCCCATATATTAGAGTATTTACATGTAAAATATTTTGATGTATATTCTTATTTTCTTAAAAATTTAGTAAACTGATGCTATTTAAAAGTTATTT
This sequence comes from Protopterus annectens, assembly GCF_019279795.1. NCBI lineage: Eukaryota > Metazoa > Chordata > Ceratodontiformes > Protopteridae > Protopterus > Protopterus annectens. The sequence continues at coordinate 1,224,626,003 of NC_056745.1, forward strand.
TTAAATGATATATATAAGACAACTAAAACAATAGTGGTTTGTAGATGCATTACAAAATCAAAAAACAGATGGATATCAGTATCATTTTAGAATAAAGATCAGTCTAAATTAAAATGCAGCAATTAGAATACTGGTTTGTTTGTGTATAAAATTTCCCCATTGGATCTTTTCTGTATAGCAAAACACATAAACAATACAAATATATGCATTCCCATAAATCTGAATGAAAAGTAGTTTCAAATATTTTATCTTGTACAGGAACATCACACTTAAGCATCTTTAAACACAAGTAATTTTCTAGTGATAGTAGAAGCAAGCCTTGCTGAGTACCAGTAGTTTAACAAGCTATACTGATGCATTGCCAAACACTTAAGAAAATGCTACTTTAACAAATCTAGTAATAGTTCCAAAGTCAGCCACAAGGATGCTATTTACTTACAGATATAGAAATTTGCATTACTATTATACTCGATTACTAGGGTAAAATACAGAAAGTAGACACCATCAGCTATGCCCTATTGGCAAACAAACTTACGTAACAAAAGGACATATATTGTTCTCCATAGTTAAAAATGATTACATCAACACATGTACATCACAACTCCTTTCCTTTCTCATTTCATTAGTTACATTTTCGTAACCATATGCCCTCATTGTTGAGAATCAATGAACTGGTGCCTATTGGATGCTATATACTATCTTAAATAGTTCACAGACTACTATTTAGTGTCAGATCAGTAAGATGTAATCTGAGGGTTCAATTCATAGAGAGCAGAATTGACTGAAATAACTATCAGCTGTTGAATATCAAAATTGCAATCTTCTACATCTCTGCCCTTTATGTGAAAAGTTAAAATTTGAAATAAACAACAGTTGTTTTACACTACAAAAATATCCTTATACTTCAAAACAAAAAATACTGCTTATTGCTTCTTTACAATACAGTCTCTGTCAGTATATGAGCACTAGAAACATAACTGTCATTGCTCACAGTCTTCTTACCTTATTTGGTGAATGGAAGCTGCTAACACTCATGTATTTTGGCACCGGTCCTGTTAAATATACTTTTCCCACTGAAAGATTGATTCCCCATTAATAAAAAGCATAACACTTTCTTTTATTTAAAGTTAATTTGCTGTCCAGGATGACATTTTGCTGTTACCATCTGAATGTCCTATCCTGTTCCTTCTCTGTGAGGTCAAAATTTGCATTTCTTCACTTGGACTTATGGTGTTAGGATCGCAGAGCCTGGAACAAGCTAAAAGTGCAGGATTGCCTTGAGACCGACCTTTTTAGAATAAAAAGGTTAGTAATTCAGTGGAAAATAGTTGAGCTGTTCCAATAAATGCACCGCAAGATGTAGAAGTGACTTGTGAGCTTTGTCAGTAGCCGTTGAAACATTACATCTTTCAAATACATGCGGTGACCGTTAGTATGGATAAAAACATTGCCAATCAGTTATTTGTGCATGTTTAGTCAAATTAGTACTGCAGTCAGTTAAATAAAAGCAGATAAAAAATGCCTCATAACCAATAAGCGAAAATAAAATAGATAAAGATACAATGAGCTACATTCAAGTTATTGCTTCAGAAATCCAACCAAATCCATTCTCATATACAACATGTACATAAATACAATCAAATCCCATATTGAAAAAAGAAGCAGGATTAGTTTGAAGTGATACCTTACTCAACAGACTCTACATATTTCCGGAGTCAAAAAATTGAGTAGTGGAGAAAAGGAGGAGAAAAAGAACACTTTATTAAAAATAATAAAATAAAAACAAGAAACAGTTATTTATCTTTCAGTTTCTTTTTTTTTCAGATGTTTTCCTGTTGTTATTCTCCGCAACTCTTTTCAGGGAAATGCTTGACCAATCTATATCCTCTATTTTGTCTATTAATTTGTTTGTTTTTATGAATGTTACAGCAGAGTCAAAGTCATCAAATATTTTATGCCATCTGTGAAAAATAACTTCAGTCTTGCAGGAAACAAGAGTTGCACCTTTATCTGGTTCTTTTTAAGTTCCTTAATAATGGGCTGAAAAAGTTTTCTTTCAGATATAACTGCACTTGAATAATCATTATCAAAACGTACAATGCTGTCTTTTATTTTTATAGATGACTTGGCCCAAGCAGTTTTCAACACTAACTCTTTATCTTGAGATGGCATAAATCTCACTATTACTGATTTAGGAGTATTCTTATTTGGAGGTGAAACAAGTGATCTTGGTGCCCTTTCAATTCTGTATGAAAGGGCTTCTGGAAGGTCTAAAATAGAAGATAACCATGAAGTTAAGAAACTCACCGTGTTGTTTCCTTCAATGTTTTCTGGTAATCCAAAGATCCATAAATTATTTCTTTGTGACCTATTTTCTAGGTCTTCTAGTTTATTCTGGAGAGAAGTGTTCTGTTTTAAAAGAAATTCATTGCTATTTTCTCCCTCTTGTAATCTTCCATCTACATCAGTAAGAGATTGTTTTATATCTGAGATTTGAGATTTCTGCAGTTGTAGTTCTTTATGTATCAAGTCCATCTGTTTAGAACATTTCAGTTCAAAGACATCTATTTTTGTATTCATTTTGTCCAGTTTTAGTGACATCTCTTGTATCCTAGTTGCCAAAGATAAAAGTTATTTCTTAAATCCATAGAACTGTTCTTAAGGTGGCTCATCCTTTAGTCAGAGATGCTGGGATATGTTGTCAGAAGGTTTTTGACAGGAAAATTTCAGAAAAAAATCTTAATTTTTTTAAACAATCCTAGGATATAACTAAAATATCCAAAGTATGAAGAAATTAGTCCAATAGGATTGTTTATGAAAAATAAATCCTGTCAGAAATGAATAAAGTGACAGAGCTAGGAAAAACTGCTGCTAGTCCGTGCACATCTTGGCCATGCCCCCCTTTTGTAGAAACATTTGAGTGGGTTATAATGTGTGTTATGTTATATAGCCTTTTCTTAGACCCACTAGACCTAGTTGATTGTAGGGAAATGGGTCTGTAAAGTGAATTTGTACCACCCCAACTGTCAGTATACCGCTAACTAACAAAATAACAGGAACATGAAGGTTGATCACTTAATTTCTTACCTCCAGAAAATGAAAGAGTAATGTGATACAATTATTGCAGAGAATGATGTGTACTTAGTGTACACTCCACAGCAGCAACATTCAGTGAGATATTTATTTTTAAGTAGGCCTTTCAACACATTTATAATTAAGTGATTCCATTATTTATTTTACATTTGTTTACTGGGATGGTCTGACTAAGACAGTGCCCATTTTCAGCAGAGGCCTGGGGAGAAAAGCTCTAGCCTAATCTTTCATACAAAATCATAACATCAAGTAATAGAAATTATAGACAAAAAAAATGAGTGTAAACATATTTACAGGATCTTCTTCTTCTTTTGGCTGCTCCCATTAGCCGTTAGGGGTCGCCACAGCAGATCAACTGTTTCCATTTCTTCCTGTCCTCTGCATCTTGCTCTGTCACACCAACCACCTGCATGTCCTCTCTCACCACATCCATAAACCTTATCTTAGGCCTTCCTCTTTTCCTGTTACATGGCAGCTTCATCCTTAGCATCTTTTTCCCAATATACTCTGCATCCCTCCTCAGCACATGTCCAAACCAACGTAATCTTGCCTCTCTGGCTTTGTCTCCAAACCTTCCAACCTGGGCGGACCCTCTAATATACTTATTCCTAATCCTGTCCATCCTCGTCACACCCACTGCAAATCTTAACATCTTCAACTCTGCCACGTCAAGCTCTGACTCCTGCCTTTTTGTCAGTGCCACTGTCTCCAACCCATATAACATAGCTGGTCTCACTACCCTCTTGTAGACCTTCCCTTTCACTCTTACTGGTGCTCGTCTGTCACAAATCACTCCTGACACTCTTCTCCACCCACTCCATCCTGCCTGTACTCTCTTCTTCACCTCTCTTCCACACTCACCATTACTCTGAACTGTTGATCCTAAGTATTTAAACTCATCTACCCTCGCCACCTCTACTCTCTGCATCCTCACCATTCCTCTATCCTCCCTCTCATTCACACACATATATTGTGTCTTTGTCCTGCTGACCTTCATTCCTCTTATCTCTAGAGCATATCTCCACCTCTCCAGGGTCTCCTCCACCTGTTCCCTACTCTCACTACAGATCACAATGTCATCTACAAACATCATAGTCCACGGGGACTCCTGTCTGATCTCGTCTGTCAACCTGTCCATCACCATTGCAAATCAGAAAGGGCTCAGAGCTGATCCTTGATGTAATCCCACCTCCACCTTAAAAGCATCCGTCACTCCCACCGCAGACCTCACTGCTGTCACACTACCCTCGTACATATCCTGTACCACTCTTACATACTTCTCTGACACTCCTGACTTCCTCATACAATACCACAACTCCTCTCTAGGCACCCTGTCATATGCTTTCTCTAAAGACACAATGCAACTCTTTCTGACCTTCTCTGTACTTCTCCATCAACACTCTCAGAGCAAACATCACATCTGTAGTGCTCTTTCCTGGCATGAAACCAAACTGCTGATCACTAATCATCACCTCCCTTCTTAACCTAGCTTCCACTACTCTTTCCCATACTTCATGCTGTGACTGATCAATTTAATCCCTCTGTAGTTACTACAGCTCTGCGCATCACCCTTATTCTTAAAAATCAGTACCAAAACACTTCTTCTCCATTTCTCAGGCATCCTCTCACTTTCCAAGATTTCATTAAACAATCTAGTTAAAAACTCCCTGCCATTTCACCTAAACACCTCCATGCTTCCACAGGTATGTCATCTGGACCAACAGCCTTTCTGTTCTTCATCCTCTTCATAGCTATCCTTACTTCCTCCTTGCTAATCCACTGCACTTCATGATTCACTATCTGCACATCATCCAACCTTCTCTCCCTCTCATTCTCTTTATTCATCAGCCCATCAAAGTACTCTTTCCATCTGCTCAGCACACTCTCCTTGCTTGTGAGTATGTTTCCCTTATTATCCTTTACCACCCTTACCTGCTGCAAATCTTTACTAGCTCGGTCTCTCTGTCTAGCCAATCGGTACAGGTCCTTTTCTCCCTCCTTAGTGTCCAACCTTTTATACAACTCTTCATAAGCCTTATCCTTAGCCTTCACCACCTCTCTCTTTGCCATGCACCTCATTTCCTTATACTCTTGTCTACTTTCTTCGTCTCTCTGACAATCCCACTTCTTCTTCGCCAACCTCTTTCTCTGTATACTCTCCTGTACTTCTTCATTCCACCACCAGGTCTCCTTGTCCTCCTTCCTCTTTCCAGATGTCACACCAAGCACCTTTCTAGCCATCTCTCTTACTAGCTCTGCTGTAGTTACCCAGCTATTCGGTAACTCTTCACTGTCACCCAGTACCTGTCTTAACTCTTCCCTGAACATCACCTCACAATTACCCTTTTTCAATTTCCACCATTTGATCCTTGGTGCTGCCCCTCGCACTCATCCTCCTCTTCTTGATCACCAGTGTCATCCTACAAACCACCATCCTATGCTGCCTAACTACACTTTCCCCTGCCACCACTTTACAGTTTCAAATCTCCTTCAGACTGGCCCTTCTACATAAGATATAATCCACCTGTGTGCATCTTCCTCCACTCTTGTATGTCACCCTATGCTCCTCCCTCTTTTTAAAATACATATTCATCACAGCCATGTCCATCCTTTTCGCAAAATCCACTACCATCTGACCTTCTGCATTCCTTTGCTTAACACCATACCTACCCATCACTTCCTCATCCCCTCTGTTCCCTTCACCAACATGCTCATTGAAATCTGCTCAATTCACCAGTCTCTCACCCTTGGGTACAGTCATCACCACTTCAGCCAACTCACTCCAAAATTTTTCTTTCTCATCCATCGCACACCCAACTTGTGCAGCATATGCACTAACGACATTCATCATTACACCATCAATTTCCAGCTTCATAAACATCACTCTATCAGACACTCTTTTCACCTCCAAAGCACTCTTAACATACTGTTCCTTCAGGATAAAGCCTACGCTATTTCTCCTGCCATCCACACCATGATAAAACAATTTGAACCCGCCTCCGATACACCTAGCCTTAGTCCCCTTCCATATGGTCTCTTGCACACACAATATACCAGCCTTCCTTCGGTCCATCATATCAGTTAGCTCTCTCCCTATACCAGTCATACTGCCATCATTCAAAGTTCTGACCCTCTCTATCACAGTCCTAGCCTTTACCTGCCTTTGGGCATGCCTTCCGCCTCTTCTCCTCCTTCGGCCAACAGTAGCCCAATTTCCGCAAGCACCCTGTTGGCCAACAGTACTGGTGGCAGTCGTTAACAAAATAAATACATAGTATCAAATAGAACAAGACTTTAAATACTTGAATATAGACAAATATATGAACTTATATATGTGGAGGATCAAAGTAGTACTTAGTAATGCTTCTGTGGTGAGAGCTGCAGCTAAGAATGTAACTACTTTTAGAGAAGTAGTATTATCAGAAGGGATATGTTAACAGAGTTAGTACATACAGCCAAATTGTAGTAATGCTAAGTTAATAATTAACCTGGAGTGATGCATGTGCAAAGCCAGGATTCAAATAAGTGTGTTTGAGAGATATTTTGAAATGATTAAGATTTCTTATGGATCTAATACTATGTGGAAGGGTATTCCAAGTTTTAGCAACAAAATTAGAGTAAAGAGAGTTGCCTGTTGTATTGGATATTTTGGTTACTTGGAGTAAATCTTTGTTAGATGATCGAAGACTATGAATGTTAGAGTAGGATTGTAGAAGATTTTTTAGGGAAGGTGCATTGTGAGGATTGTACATTATTTTGTGAGCCATTATTAACTATAGTTCATAACATGAGGTAGTTCCAACCAAGAAAGATTTTTTAGGCATTGACAGTGATAGGTTAAATGTGTGGAATTTGTTCCAAATTTGGCAATCTTATTGTAACATATTTCTAATGTACTTAGTTCTGACTTTTTGAGGTTGGTAAGTATGGGTGATGCATATAAGAGTGAGGAGAGAAGGTGGGTTCCAGCTATGGCTATTCTTGCAGGGTCTGTTAAGAATTTTTTGTTTCTATACCTTTTTGATTGTGTTAGAAATGTGTATGTCAAATTTTAGTCTGTTGTCAATTATGACGCTTAATAGTTTTGTTTGGGACTCTGGGAAAATCCTAGTATTATTACTGGCAGTGATATAAATGTTAGCTGGGAGGTTAGTAGGTTTAGATGGGTGAAAGATCATAAGTTTAGTTTTATTAGGGGTGAGAATGAGTTGTGAGTTTGCTAGCCACATTTCAATATCAAAGAAGGATTTTTGTGTGACTCTAAGAAGTTGAGTTATTGTGGATGCTGCACATATGAGGGTTGAATCATTTGCATATTGTATGATAGATGCTTGACAGGAAGCAGTATTAAGATCATTTACGAATATGCTGAAGAGGAGGGGCCCTAGGATTGAACCCTGAGGGACTCCAAGTGTAACAGGAAGGTGTGGGGATAGATATTGCTTCCATTTCACAGCTTGTTGGCGGCCAGATAGATAACTTTGAAACCAGTTAGCAGCTTCAGGGTTGATATTAAGATTATTCAGAGTCAACAGTAACTTAGGATGGGAAACTGTATCAAATGCTTTAGACATGTCAAAAAAGACTGAAGACACTATTTTGCCATTGTTTCTGAATTTATTTATAGTCTTAGTGAAACTTAGAAAAGCTGTAGTAGTGCTATGATATGGTCAGAATCCATGCTGTGACAATGAGAGAAGATTATTGTTTAGAAGGTGTTTAAGAAATTGAAAATGGATACATCTTTCTTACTATCTTACATTATGATTTACTACATATTACAAGTCAAACAATGTTAATAGTATAATGCTAATTGAGGTATATTTTAATTAGGTCTTAAGTATAAAGACCAACACAGAACTTAATAGTAAAGCTATCAAAGCCCAGAAGGGAACAGGAAAGACTTATACAATATCTAATGTAAATTGTTGAGACTTCCTAATGTATTTTCAGAGTTAGAATAGCAGTTATATTATACAAGATGGTCTTACCAGATTTATAAGCAGTCCTGCCCCTTAGCTGATAATACCATTCTCCTGCTTTAACTTATATCCACTTATAAGCAGATGCTTTTTAAAGAAATGCATGCTTCTGATAAGTTATTAAGCCCGTCAGTCTACAAAACCACTAAACCACCAGGAAAATAAAACTAAAACAACATTTTGATTTCCCAAAACTTTGTCATGTCTGTTTTAAAGTTAATTGATTTTAAAAAGTCTATAAATGTTGCTCTAAATTGATAATTTTGAAGAATTCAAAAAAGTTGTTTTTATGACACGTTGTTATGTGCCTTAGTGATATCTACCATCAGTATAGGTTGATCTGAACAAATGTCAAAGACTATCTCTTAAAAGCACCATTTCCTGTACAGCTCTACTTGGAATACCATACAAACATAGAAAAAGTAATTCTTTTAAAATGAGTCTTAACTGTATACTTTTGCATATAGTGTTATGGCCAGTGTTACCTAAAGAATTCAGTCTACAGTTTAAAAGTTTCTTTTATCTGCATCTTTATGTATGAATTGCATCTCTATGTTTAAAAAAATTACAGAAGTAAAACCTTCTGTAAACCATAATATTGTTGATTTTTGAGTGTCAGTTAATTTCTTATACAAGAAGTAGGGAATGACATTCATTCTTGGTGCAGAGTTTAAATTAACTGAGGAAAGAGCTCTTTCTAATTTTGCCATGCATATTGGCATATCTAAGGCTTCTGTATAAGTTTCTGAGAATAAATGTAAAATCCAGTCATAATCTTGAGATATGTAATTACTACACTCAAAACACCCTATTAATAAGTTCTTAAGTTAGATAAAGTGCTCAAGCCTTATGGTTTTCTAGGAACATTATCTCAGTAATTGTGAGATCCAACACCATATCCCCGGCCTAATCATCCAAAGACTTCTTACATTTTACTAGACTATTCACATCTCTGATATAGTCAGGTAATTTATTCCATAATTGTACCATTGTAAGTTTTAAATAACAAGTTCTATTATTTTTATTATATAACTCTAAGCAGAATTTTAAATTATTTTTATATGTCTTTGGATTATTATATACTTCCATACCCAATAAAGATTGAGGAAAAGAGTCATTAAACACCTTATATGCAAATAAAAGTAAATTCCTGATAAATCTATAATGGGGGGTATAAAGATCTGCTGAAACACATCAATCCTTATTGCATAACTGCTTAATATCATTTTTTTTTTAAAATGTATGTTGCACTGATTCTGTACAATTAAGCTATTGATTATAAAGAGTACCTAACACTGTATTGTGTTCTAAAATTGGTCTGATATATACCTTAAATAAACTAGTTAAAATCGTAACTTTTCACATTGTTATTTTTTTAAGAAACAAGGCCATCTGTCTTAAAGCCTTATTACACATGAGTCTCACATGATTTTTAAAAGAAAAAGAGGACTCAATCAGTATACCAAGATCCTTATGTTCACTAACTTCCAATAAATTCAATACACAAAGTGTAATAGATCTCCTTAATTTATGTTTACCAAAAATAAATGACATTATACGTTTTCACTAAATGAGAGACCAACTGTACTAGCCCACTTAACTAAACATATCTATTAATATTAGTGAAATCATATCACTTTTAGCAAAAAATCTAATTTGCAATAATCAGCATATTTAACCAACCAGCAATGATTATCATGTGTAATAAAGGCAAAAAATATAAACCACGAAGACTGGAGCAAAGATCCCCAAGGAACACTTGATCACACATGTGCTGCATCTGTTTGTTTTTTTCTTGGAATCACTACTTTTTGGGTTCTGCCTCTGTGCCAGGGATTAATTCCCCTACATAAATATCAATTAACCTTATATTGTTCCAATGCCAAATTGTATGTAATAATAGTAAATCAAAAGCTTTGCTTTAATCCAAGTAGATTATACATGTACTAATTCCCATCTGAAGAGCCCTAGAAATGTAAGCATAAAAGCTTGACAAATTAGTGAGACCAGAACAGCATTTCAATAAAAGTGTTGAAAAATATTAAGCAATGCAAGTTCATTTTCTTTTAAGTATGATTTGACTAATACATGTCACAAAGCATTTGCATGATATCGATGTTAGACTTACTGTCCAATAATTTTATACTCCCATCTTATCTCCAGATTTAAAAATTGGAGTAACTAATGATTCCTTACAATGTCTTGGTATGTATCCACTGTAGATCACAAAATTAAATGTAGTTAATATACTCATTAAATAATCTTTTATATTAACCAGAAAAATTCCAGAAATAGAATCTAGGCTACTCAATGTATCAGGCTGTTAATAAAATTTGTTCATTTATATTAGGACATTTTGTTATACAATCAGTTCTTTCTTCCTTCTAAGAATTGATAATCACGATAAATTATATTAATTCCAAAACAAGTGAAATATTCATTAACTTTATTAGCCATTAATGTAGGATTACTAATTACTGGCCTATCTACAAAAATAGAATTAATATGATGTGTTTCATTCCTGATTAAGTTAATGTACTTATAATTTGTTAGTGCTTGCATGATCATTTGTCAACAAATCTTCATATTTTATTTTTACATTTCTTATATGTAGCAATAGTTCCTTACTTCTCAACCTTAACTTCTTTTTATTAAACTTGTTCGGAAATTTATGGCAAATGCAAAAAGCCCCCCTTTTCCTGTTTTATGATCTGTTCAAATTATAATTCCAGCACACTGGGAATTTATTTGTAGAATTTACTGTTTTATAGAAAGGTGTCCAAAATACATCAATATACAAGAGATTCTATATTATCATGACACCCATTAACTGACTCAGCCATCTCTACCCAATCCAGAAATATCAAATTATTATTCATAACTGGTAATAATCAATTAGATCACAATTATAATGTCTGGTCCATAGTCTTGGTTTAGTCTTTTCAACTAATTCAAATGAGAAGGGCAAATGGTAAGATAATCCTAGAGGAAGATAAATCCAGATATTTTCAATTTCATTCAGATTATCTTTACCTAACAAGTCCAAGATATTACTACTTTGGATCAGTTCCAGAATCATTTGTGTAATACAATAATACTTGAAAATCTTAATAAATTTTCTTTTATGGTTATTTTCTTCTTATTTTACTTGATAATCAGTGCAGGATAATTAAAGTCACCCATCAGTACCAGATGTCTGTAATCTAAATTCATATTTAATATAGAGAAATAATTATAATGAACATCTAAATCCATTGTATGTATACAATAACAAAGTATCAATGTTATAGGATCATAGGTTCATAGGTAGGTACTAGGCTATTGGCCCTGGGGCCTATATAAGCCTAGCCAAAAAGGTTCCCTGGCTTTCACCACCCAAGAAAATTATTTTCCTGTGCCCCTGTCAAGCAGTGCTGCAGAAGTGATCCCCAGGGTGAATTTTCTATTTCCCATCTAGTCATCAAGATTTTTCTTAAAGAGGGCCAGTGAGGAGCTTTGCTTGACATTAATGGGTAGTTTGTTCCAGAGTATGGGAAGTCTCTGGGACAGGAATCTACCCCTCCAGCATGTTCTGTTTATTGTGGTGACAAGGTTTAGGTCCCTGGACAGTGTGGTTCGGAGAGATTGGGATTTCTTTAAGTGTAGCATGTCCAACAGCTCTGGGTTTGACATAGTTTTGTATTTTAGGCAGAGATCGCCTAACATCTGCAACAATATTCCATAAGTTAGGACTATTACACACTCCAACTCAGCAATAGTCTTTGCATGTTTGCAAGAAATTGAATTTCTAGTCCATAAAGTTACGCATCCATCTCTCTTGCTTATTTGTAAGCATTCACATTTGTTATATCCTGGTATTTGTAAGTCAGATGAATTCCATGTCTCCGAAACGGCAATAAACTCATATCCTTCAGAAAGTGTGATAAGTTTTAACTCACTCCATTTGTTCCACAAGCTTTGGATATTACAATAGAAACATTTTAAAGATCTATTAAATTTCCTGTTTTTGTTGCACTAATTGATCCTATCATGTAATTTTTAGCACCTATAATTACATCATTCTATTTTAATAAACTAGGCATATTGCTTTCTTTTCTTAAAACATGTTTGCATAAGAAATGTTGTGGATTATCAATTATTTTAAAGTATTTTGTTAATTTCCTTTGAAGAATCCAAGTTACATTTATTGTTGTTTAAACCATGTTGAAATGTTTTATAAGTGTCTAATGCCATTTTCTGCATTTAGTGTAAATGCTGTGGTTAAACCATGTATACCTCTAACATAGTTTATTTTTAAAGGCTGCCAATCAGTCAGGTAGAGATGAGAATGTATTTATCAAAGTAATGTGGTCTGCCCTTTGCTGATTATCTTCTACCAAGTAGCAGTTAAAGTCCATAAAGCATTGAGATTTAGTAGTCCCTTTCCTTTAATAAACATTATGTCCTGGCTAGAGCCAAAAACAATGGTCAGAGAAATATACTTTTTTATACTGTATTGTACTGGTATCCATCTATATGAATGGTAGATATAGTCAAGAGTGTTGATTGTGTCCATGTGATATTTAACTATATTCTGTCCTCCTTTTTGAAAGTTTGCTAATGATATTAATTCTTTACACATTTTAACATATTTGTTTCTTTTAGTTCTAGAACCATACATATGGCAATTAAATTCAGCAAAGAAAATTAATGGAATGCTGACAGTAAAGTACGGTTGCCATGTTTTGAAAATGTCGCACCTCTCATCATACATTTTTGGAAAATAAATGCAAATAAACCTTCTCGTACCATCATTTGTGACTAGATCAACAGACATATTCCTACTTGGTATTATATGAATTACATATTTTATATTTAAAAAAATAAAAAAACTGAGCGGAAGAAAATGAAACTTACTAAAGAACACTTCCGTAACTAAGGTGAATGAATGAAATGGACTCTTAAATAGTGTTTAGCGCTCTCATCCTTTTATTCATAATAGGACTTCTTCAGAACTAATTAAAAATAAAAAAAAAAAATTTAAAATAGTTTAGTAACCATAGTAACATAAACATTCCATCAAAAGTACATTAACCAATGAGAAATTTCCTGTGAAGAAAGGAGTGGTTAATTATACCATTGAAGTGCACATCTAATACTTAAATTCTCATTCAACCCTGGTGTAGCCTCAGCATTCAATGAAAGCTGCCATCTAAGTTCACAAACTTCAAGTAGTTTATTTATTTAACATTTGTTTACCAGGAAAGTTTGACTTGGAATTAAGCCAATTTTCAGCAGAAGCTCCAGACGTTTGTCTTTGTAACGTGGGATGAAACCAGAGCACCTGGAGAAAACCCACACAAATGCAGGGAGGACATGCAGACTCCGAACAGAAAGCACCTCAGCCGAGAATAGAACCGGAGAACCTGTTGCTGTCAGGTGTCAATGCTACTGCTGCACTACTGCACAATCCTAGTGTATCAACATCAGCTACAAAAGCATCTTATTGTTCAAGCATAAAAAAATGAAAACAATTAAAACTTTGACAATGCAAGCTGTGTTTCCCTAAAGTATTGGTGCAGTGCCTATGTCTTATACCAGCATTGTGTTCCTTGATAGGATCAGACAGCATCTTAGAAGATTTACCAATGTAAAATGAGTCACATTTTTTACATATACCTGCATAAACAATGTTATTGCTTCAACAGTTAATGTACTTTGTAGTAACAGTGTTTGAATATAAATGGCGTTCCAGTGGACACTGAATTGCAAGCTACACAATATCCACACTGAAACATGCCTAATGATTTGTGTGTGCTGCTTAAATTTTCTAATAGAAGAAATTATTCATTTCTCTCAAAAAGGTTTTTTAGTGAATTTGTTTTTTGTAAGGTGTGTTACCTAAAATTTCAGTTAAGTCAGAATTGTCAGAAACAATGTTCCAGTTTTTTTATGAGGATATTCTTAATCCCTTGCATGTCTGTACTAATAAGTAATGGGAAATTGAGTATATAGTCAGCAGGTGAAATGTCCTTAGTTGTATGTAGTAAACCAAATTTGAGAATAGGTTTAAATTTATCATGTCGTGCTAAAACTACTTCTGCATATTTATTATCAGTTAGGTGCAAAGGATAATTCCTGTGTAGGAACATGTGTTTGAGTAAACATGCTTCATGGATGAACTGTTCATCATTACTAATAATGCATGACAAATGAATAAACTGACCTTTCACTATGTTGACCTTAATAAAAGTGGGACGCTGACTTTTGTAGTCTAAAAAGTTGTTTTTGTATGCGTCTTTTCTATAAACCGTGGAGCTTAAAAGTTTTGAGTTAAGGTCCATGGTAATTTCTGTATCTAGAAAATGGACTTTGTGGCCAAAACCTGACAAAAAAAACATATCTAAGAAAACCAATACTGTTAGAAAGTGAATCAATGAACTTCAGTAAATCTTGTTCGTTGCTTCTTCAAAGAAAGAAGACGTCATCAATGAAACATCTGTAGAGCACAATATTTTGGAACCCATTTAATTGACAGTGATTCAGACCCCCATGCACTAAGTACCAAGTTTGTATAAGCAGGGGCCATCTTGGTCCCCACAACAACACCTTTGATTTGTTGAAAAGCATTACCATTAAAGTGAAAGAAATTATTATTGAATACTACATCAATAAGCTGATATATCATTTCAATTTTACATGTTGAAAATTTGGTGTGTTTAGACAAAAATAGTTTAACTAAAGCAATGCTTTCTGCATGGGTTATGTTTGTGTATAGAGCTACTATATCCAAAGTAACTATTGTGCAATCAGTGTTGTTTAAAGTAAGCTGGATAAGTTCACTTAGGAAAGCCCAAGAGTCTTTCAAGTAAAATGGTGTGGCTTGTACCAGTGGGTTAAGTATGTGATCAAGGAATTCAGAAATATGTTCTGTATTGGTCCGTTTGTTAGAGACAATCAATTGAAATGGTGGTTTCTGTGTGCTCTGATGTATTTTTGGTAGGTTAAATGTCCTTAGTCATATCTAGTAAACCAATTTTGAGAATAGGTTTAAATTTGTTATGTTGTGCTGAAACTACTGCACACTTATTGTCAGTTAGGTGCAAAGGGTAATTCCTGTGTAGGAATTAGAAGTTATGTACTCACCATAACGTTCCATCTGAGTAGGTGACTTCATTTGGATGCAACCTGTGGGTATCGGATCCGACCTCGGATCCGAGCCGGCCTTTCAAAAGCTTAGGCTCCGAGCTCCTAGCTCCTCCCTCTACCCATAACCCCTTGCCAAGCCCTGACTGACCTCAGATTGAGTTTGCCTATATAATACTGAATAAAGTATCTGAACAAAGCATAAATACTCGCTGTATAAAGGTCAGGGGGATGGAGGGGGGGATGGTTGCATCCAAATGAAGTCACCTACTCAGATGGAACGTTATGGTGAGTACATAACTTCTAAATCTGAAGTAGGCAGACTTCATTTGTCTGCAACCTGTGGGACAGAGTCCCCAGCTACCTGAATCTTGGGCGTCATGGAAGGATGTTCCGAGCACCGCTGAGCCAAAGGATGCTCTTCCCTGGAAACAACATCCACCTTATAATGAGAAATAAAGGTATGAGGTGAGGCCCAAGTGGCTGCCAGCAGATATCATCCAATGACACACGGGACTTAAAGGCGGCTGACGTGGAGACTGCCCTAGTAGAATGAGCCGTAACCCTCTGAGGAGCAGGTCTACCTGAAGTGTCATAAGCCTGCAGAATACAATTAGCAATCCATCTCGATAGTGTGACTTTAGAAACTGCTTTACCCAAAGCAAATTTAGCAAAGGAGATGAACAGCTGATCTGATTGCCTGTGACCAGCTGTTCTGTGAATGTAAAATCGTAATTGTCTATGAACATCCAAGGAATGCAATTTGTATTCTCCTTTGTTTGAGTACTTGGGAAAAACACAGGTAAGTTGATTGATTGGTTGATATTAGATTCTGAAGAGACTTTTGGAAGAAAGGATGGATTGGTCCTGAGGCACACCCTATCTGGAAAGAAGGAAAGGTAAGGCGGTTTGACGCATAGAGCCTGAAGTTCAGACACTCTTCTGGCTGAAGTGATAGCTACTAAGAAGGCAGTCTTCCAGGAAAGGTACTTCAGGTCTGTAGAAGCTGCAGGCTCGAAGGGAGGAGCAGTAAGGGCTTGCAGAACTAAAGATAGGTCCCAAGGTGGTACAATCTCTTTGACTGGAGGCCTCAACAAAAAAATGCCTTTAAGAAAGGTTTTGCACAATTTCGCTGTCATGAGGGGAGCTGTCTCATGACCAATGTGATAATGAGAGATGGCTGCCAATTGTACCTTAATCGTGGAAGAACTTACCCCTTGATGAAAGAGGTCTGTTAAAAAATCCAGCACTGCCGACATAGGTGCTGAAAAAGGATCCAAACTTTTCTGGACCGCCCAAATAGAGAATCTCTTCCATTTACTCCGATAAACCTGCCTAGTGGAAGGTTTATGAGCCGCCACTAGGATGGCCTTGACCGGTGACGAGATACCGGGAGTCCTAATCAAGGATGGAACTGGAGCAGCCAAGCTGTCAATTTCAGGGTGCGAGATTGGGGCGGAATTCCCAGAGGGTGGGAGATGAGATCCGGGATCGGATCCAGAATCCAGGGTGGATTCACTTTGTGAGACCATACAAAGGGGAACCAGGGTTGACGAGGCCAGAACGGGCAATGAGAATCATTCTGCTCCCCAAACTGTTGGCTTTCTGCAGAAGCCTCTGCATCAGAGGTAGTGGAGGGTAGGCATAAAGGAGACCGGGAGGCCAAGCATGCACCAGCTGTCTCGGGATTCCCTGGTGGGGGAAGCAGAGCGAAGAAATTGTCGCATTTGGCGTTTGAGTGAGAGGCAAAAAGATCGCAACAGGGTTGGCCCCAGACGGCAAAAATCTTCTTCACTACCTGAGGATTGAGAGACCACTCGTGAGGGGAAAGAATGGTGCGACTGAGTTTGTCCGCAAGGATGTTGGATTTTCCCGGAATGTGCGTTGCTACAAGAAAGCGTTTGGTGGAAATTGCCCATTCCCAGACTCTCATGGCCTCTCGACAAAGGGGATAGGACCTGGTTCCTCCCTGTTTGTTGATGTACCAGACTACCGACATGTTGTCTGTCTGAATCGCAATAGTCCCTGAAGGAAGAAGGTTGTGAAGTGCTTTCAACGCTAGGAGCACAGCCCTCATTTCCAGGACATTTATATGCAACGAAGTCTCTGTGGGGTTCCACGTGCCTTGGACAATCTTCCCCGCAGAATGCCCCCGAGAAGCGTCCGTGGTCACTGTGGCTCGGGGAAATGCTGCACAAAAAGGTCTCCCTGTCAGAGGCTCCAGAGACCGAAGCCACCAAAGAAGGGAATCCTTGCATGCTTTGCTGACCGCTATCGGACTGTTGAGAGAGGAATAGAGAGGGGACCACTGAACCTGAAGGGTCCATTGAAGAACCGCATGCGTAAGCGCGCATGAATAAGAAGCGGGATAGCTGCCGCCATCGAACCTAGGGCCCTCAGGACCAAAGCTGCTGTCGGAAATGGTTGCAGGACCGCTGCGACATGACACTTCAGGTTGGAAATTCTGTCTGGGGTAGGAAGGCTCGCATTGACCTGGTGTTTAGCCTTCCTCCTATGAAATCTATAATTTGTGTGGGGTGCAGTAAAGATTTCTCCCAGTTGATAGTGATGCCCAGCCTTGGGGCTATCTGAAGGAAGTAGTCCCTGGCTGAGCACAGAAGATGCCTTGATGATGCCGTCAGGAGCCAGTCGTCCAGGTACGGAAAGACCTGTAATCCCTGGAGTCTCAGGTGGGCCGCTACAACCGCTAGTACCTTGGTGAACACCCTGGGGCTGAGGTGAGACCGAAGGGGAGGACCCTGAACTGATAATGACTGGCTCCCAGCTGGAAGCGAAGAAACCTCCTGGACCGTCTGTCCATGCGAATGTGGTAGTACGCATCCTTGAGGTCGATGGAGCACATCCAGTCGTTCTCCCTCAAGAGGGGGAGTATAGATTGAAGGGTGACCATCCGGAACTTTTGCTTGGTTACTGACAGGTTCAGCAGGGAAAGATCTAAGATCGGTCTTAAGTCCCCCGTTTTCTTTGGCACTAAAAAGAACCTGGAGTAAAACCCTGACCTGGTTTGATCTAGGGGGACGCACTGGATAGCTCTTTTTTCTAGCAGCTGTCCGATTTTGATAGCTGCTGCCTCCCTTTGGTCGGGTGGTACATCTGGGAGGCTGCGAGATCTGGGAACTTTGTACAGGGGAATTGTATAACCTCTGGATATCACGCGAAGCACCCAACGGTCTGTTGTGATGGACTCCCAAGAAGTTAGGTGCCTCGAAAAACGCCCCCCGACTGCCTCCAGAGATGGACAGCCGGGCAACCCTTCAGGGCTGCTGCGTGGGCCTATCAGAGAAAGGTTCTCTGGACCCAAAGTTTCTAGGAGCCCCTCTGCCTCTAGGACGGCGACCTCCCTGTCCTCCTCTGCCACGGGAGGACTGGTTATCCGGAGCAGGTTGGGACTGCTGCGACTTCCGGAACCACATCTTCTTCTGTCCCTTTTGGTTCTTCGAGAAGGACCTCTGGGGAACTGAGACGCGGACTCCGACGGCAGACAGCGTCTTCCGTCCTTCTCGCTCTGGACCAATGTTTCGAACAGTTTTGCCAAACAAGGCAGAACCATCAAAGGGGCATTCGCGAAAGTCGCCTTGAAGGGCTCTCTTGAAATCACAGTGGCGGAGCCAGGCCTGCCGCCTCATGACTAGGCCTGCTCCGCTGGCTCTAGCGGCTCCCTCGGTAGCGTGAGAAAGTAGCCGCATAGATGTGTTAGAAACTGCTCTAAGAGTGGCCATTCGGTGGAGTATACCAGCTTGTCCTCACCCGACATGGACTCTGGGGGAGATGCAGCGTATTCTTTAATCAAATCCCGCTGCATCCTGATGACGTGTGCCATGTAGTTCAGCGCTCTCAAAGAGAAGGTTGCTGAACTGAAAACTCGCTTCCCAATGCGATCCATTGAGCGGGACTCCTTGCCCGGAGGATGCATAGAGGGACTCTCCTGGGCCAACTCCCTCTTAGTGGCTGCAGCCATCATCATGGCATCTACTGGAGGGCCTTTGCTCCAGTGAATGCGGTCCGCCGGAGGGGAAAGGATACGGTCAGGACGCTTGGGTACAGGCTCAACGGTGTCCGGATCCTTCCACGCTCTGGTGGATATAAGGTCCACCAGAGGGTCGGCAGGAGGGGACACCCAAGAGGTAGATGGGCCCGCCTCGAATGCCTCCAAGAACACAGACTCGTCTGAGGAGGCCTTGGGGGCAGAACACCCCCCCTGATCCTCAACATTTCCATAATGTCTCCAAATGAGACGTCTTCAGGGGGTGACCTTGGGGAGCCCTCCCCTTCATCCAAGTCTGTGTCTTTGGTAACGGACTCGGGGGAGTCCATGTGCCTCCTTTTGCACTTACGCTTCCGAGGTACTTCTTCGGGGGGGCTGTCCGAGGAGTACTCTTCCGCAGCTGGATGTTCCAAGGGAACTACTTGGGACATCGAGGCGGGCTGTCCCTGGGACCGGCTGGTGGGAGCCTGGCCCAACTGCAAGGGAGTGCGGGATGGAGCCGTGGCAGGGACCGGGGGTCCGGAAGTCCTCAACAGTGCCCTTTCCACTACGTCGAAGGCCGAGGGGGAGCCAGCTTCTCTGAACCCGAGAGCCGACCCCCACTCGGATCCGACGCACGGATCGGAGCCGGAGCCGAGACCGTCGGATCCGAGAGACCGGTGTGCTCCGACCTAGACGGAGCCGAAGACACACCAGCTCCCTCGGATCCGAGGCTCGGTCCTCGGCTCCGAGAGGTCAGGTCCGAAGCACCCGAAGCACTCAAGGGATGGGACAGGTCCGAGGTGCGCCGACCCACCCCCGGATCCAACTCTGCCCGGCGCCGACAGCTCCGAACCCATGGTGTGGGTCGGAGAAGGAGCCAAAGGCGAAAGGGTCAAGCCCTCCCGGATGGGGGGGCTAGGAGCACTCCCATTTGCATTTGGGCCTGGATGAATCTCCTCATCATCCGGTCCATGTCTGCTTCACTCATGGAGAAGGTAGATCTAGTCGAGGCCACCGAAGTGGACCTAGAGAGCCGCCTTGGGGACCTCGCTGAAGGGCTAGCCTCCTCCTCCTCGGGCCCAGGAGAGAACCGAGGGGAGAGGAGCAGAGGAGGAGGGAAACTAGAAGGCACAGGAGAGGCCCGCTTGGATGGAGGAGCCGTACTAGAGGTTTCAGCTCTCCGTTTGTGGTGCCTCTCCCTGTGCCTCTCCTTCTTTTCTCTCTCCCTAGAAGTCTCTCTCTACTCCGGCGTCTTAGAGGGAGGTTGAGTCCCAGCCGGGGGAGGAGAGCCCACAGCAACTGCTTGCTGTGTAGAAGGGGCAGAAGCGGCGGTATCTGGAGGGAGAAGTCCCGCCAGAACAAGCTTCGACCTCCGCTCCCTCAAAGCTCGGGGGTTGAACCCTGCACAAATGGTACAACCAGATGACAGGTGTTCAACCCCAAGCATAACACACCGAGTGTGGCCATCCGCCGGGGACAGCTTATGGCCACACTCGGTGCACTTAGAAAAAACTGCCTTATGGGCTTCAGACATACTCTAGCCCTAACAGGCCTAAACACACACAAACCACTCAAACTACGCAAACCCGGGAAGAAAATATAAAAGATAGAGGAAGAAAAGCCTAACAGACACACTTCTATCTAAAATAATCAAAAAAGGTTAAATTTTACAAAATTTTCCTGTCAGAAAACTTATCTGCACTAGGAGCTCAAGGAATCCGTCGCAACTTGAAAGCGGCAAACGAAATCTGAGGTCAGTCAGGGCTTGGCAAGGGGTTATGGGTAGAGGGAGGAGCTAGGAGCTCGGAGCCTAAGCTTTTGAAAGGCCGGCTCGGATCCGAGGTCGGATCCGATACCCACAGGTTGCAGACAAATGAAGTCTGCCTACTTCAGATCATGTGTTTGAGTAAACATGCTTCGTGGATGAACTGTTCATCGTTACTAATGCGTGATAAATGAAAGAACTATCCTTTCACTATGTTGACCTTAATAAAAGTGGGATGCTGACTTTTGTAGTCTAAAATGTTGTTTTTGTATGTGTCTTTTCTATAAACATTGGAGCTTAAAAGTTTCATGTTAGGGTCCATGGTAATTTCTGTATCTAGAAAATTGACTTTGTGGCCAAACCCTGACAAAACAAATCTAAGAAAACCAATAATGTGAGAAAGTGAATCAATGAACTTCAGTAAATCTTGTTTGTTGCTTCTCCAAAGAAAAAATATGTCATCAGTGTAATGTCTGTAGAGCACAATATTTTGGAACCCATTTAATTGACAAAGTGATTCAGACTTTCATGCACTAAGTGCCAAGTTTGCATAAGCAGGGGCCATCTTGGTCCCATAGCAACACCTTTGATTTGTTGAAAAACATTACCATTAAAGTGAAAGAAATTATTATTGAGTACTATATCAATAAGTTGGCAAATCGTTTCAATTTTACATGTTGAAAATTTGGTGTGTTTAGACAAAAATAGTTTAACTAAAGCAATGCCTTCTGCATGGGGTATATTTGTTTATAGAGCTTCTATATCCAAAGTAACTAATATGCAATCAGTGTTGTTTAAAGTAAGGTGAAAAGTTCACTTAGGAAAGCCCGAGAGTCTTTCAAGTAAAATGGTGTGGTTGTACCAGTGGGTGAAGTATGTGGTCAAGGAATTCAGAAATATTTTCTGTTTTGGTCCGTTTGTTAGAGACAATCAGTTGAAATGGTGGTTTCTGTGCGCTCTGATGTATTTTTGGTATTCTGAATGGTTTACCTAATCTAGGGTTAGGTACTGACATGAACAGGTATTCTTCTAAAGTAATAAGTTTATTATTTTCTAAAGGTTTGAGTGTTTTGTCTATATGTTTGAATTGTTTTCTGACAAGGGTCATGGTCACTGGCTTGTAAAATGAAGCATTACTTAGATCAGTTTCTATTTGTCTAATGTAGTCCTGTTGTTCCATCAATACAATGCCGGTACCTTTATCAGCTTTCATAATGTGTAGATTGGTGTCACTGTTAAGGTGTTGTAAAGTTTGCATCTCTTCAGTAGTTAAATTAAACCATTTGTGTTGACATTTGTTAGAAATTAATTCTCTGCAGTCACTTTCACAAATTTTAAAGAACATCTGCAGTGTTGTATTAAGTGCAGGGTTGAACAGACTTTTACGTTTAAGAGTAATTGCTGTCGAGGGACTGGATGGTGTTTGAGGTTGGTTATTGTGATTTTTTTCAAACATTAGCTTAAGGTTCAACTTCCTGGCAAATAAGCGTAAGTCTAATAAAAGGTCTCACAGTCGTGCACATTGCGATGGAATGAATGTAAAACATTTGGCAAACAGGTTGTAATAACTTTTGGTAAAAGTTCTATTTGTCAAATTAATGACTGCACTGATCATATTGGAGAGTTTATTTGCTTGAGAGGGTGTTATTAAACTGGTCTGTAGTTTCTGGTACTCATGGTTCTCGTTGGAGCTTGTGATCTGCCTCTGTACTGAGTTCTCCCTCTCCCGCGGCCTCTCCCCCTGGTTAACCGACCTATCCCATTCATTTCCAAATGGTATTCTTGGAAAAAAGGTTGCTGGTTGTCAAGATGTATGATTTCTATATTTGTGGCTGAACTAACAAGTGTACCTATATTGTTGTTAATATTGCAAGGATTATCATTAGCATTTCCCAGTACTAGCTTATTATATTGCTGTTAGTCTGGTCAGAAGCACTGCCTTTTCTCTGTTGTGATTTTTAATTATTTCTCGTGGCGAGTTTTACTGTGTAAGCTCGATTGTACTGGCAATCATGGAGATGTCTTTGAAGTTTTTGTCATTTTCTTTGTATAATAATAGCCACATGCCTAGTAATGTGTTTCATTGTAAATGTTTATCATTTCTTTGTAGACAGGTGAATCAGCAGTGGTCTGATTAGGAAATTTGAAGCAACGTGGCCCCTTAGGTACCACTTTATTTTGAATGCAAGTGGTAAGGAAAAGGTTGTCATAATCTCTACTTTTGTACTGTGATAGTTTTTCTAATTTAAAAATCATGTTCTTGCATTCATCGTGTTTGGTGGACTGTGCATATTGATGGAAGTAGTGTCCGTTGCCATGAAAGTTGTAGATCTCTGAGGGAAACAGGTTGTCAGTAACTTCAATGTTGAGAATGTCAGAGATGAAATCTGTTTCTTGTTGGTCTCTTGTGAATCCATGGAAGTTTGAGCATTGTTTGGTTGACAGTTTAAAAACTGGCTACATCTGTTTAGTATTTTTAGTAATGTTTGTTAAGATAAGTATTCATGATTTAGAAGAGTTCCAAGGACAAGGTAGGTTGATTAGTATCTGCTGTATGTAAGGGTGGGCAGAAACTGCATATCGTCAGTGTACAATGTTCTTATAAAAGAGAAGTAGTGTAAAATGATTAAGAAATGTATTGATGTGTAAAGTGAGACATATAGTGAATGACAAAATCAGTAAAAGGTTGAGTGGGGGCTGCAGTTAACATGTTACTGTTATATTGCAGATATTATTGTGTTGAGACAAGGATGCAGAGTTGTGGATACATCTTTTTGCTTGGGGTATTTTTTATGATTTTGGAGGGGTTGCAGTACAGTTGGTCTAGAATATGGGAAAAATGGCTGTCTGATGGCCCCAGAAGAATAGCCTTTTTTGACTGCAAACTGTTAGTATTGTATTTTCATAACATAGCTTTTATTTATACATAAATGCAGCTGAGGACAGAAACAGATGTCTTAAAAGACAAAATGAAAAACAAAACCCCAAAGAAAACAGAGCCAAATCCCAGTGACACATTTTATTCCTTACATAAAAATAAAGCCTGGGTTTAGAAATGGAATGAATGCTGTACTCATTTTACAATTTAAGTTATTGTAGCTGAAGCAATTCCCATGGCAATATGAAACACAGCCTGAGATATAGAATCTGGTAACCTTTAGTCTGCAGTGAATCATAAATCACTGAATGAATCTAAAGGAATGTTTTCTACTGTTATGTTCAGTTTATTTTACAGCTAATTTTCTGTGAGTAATGTAACTCAAATCAAGTATCTTCTTTTCTAGTGACATTTTTTTCTTGAAGATTATTACAGGCAGGAGACTAAAGCTGCGTCATGTTAAAAGTCATTAAGTCCATAGTGTGAATATATATGCTGCTTGTTATTAATTAGTCATCTGTTTTATAATAGCACTAGGCAGTGTTTTCTCATTTAAATTGCCTGGTACAGTCAACTGATTAGAACTTTGACAGCTCATGTGTGCTTGGGTTTGTAGCTCATATCTGCATACGCTTAAATGTTTGCATGTAGTTTAGTTGCTCACAAGAAACAGAACATACATTAATTATTTTGTATATTATTTTGTTCTTTTATTAACAGTCCATGAATGTCAGCCACGCATAAATGGGCAGATGTTTTCTTGTATGCTGTTACCCAGTATTAGCTGAAATAAAATAACTTCACAATATCACATACTTCCCTAGAACTCTGCTGTTCATATTCAGAGTGTCATTATGTAATACTTTCTCATATTGGGCTTTTTTGTTAAGTCATTCTTTTGTTTTTGGCTAGGAAATAATTTGTTTCTATTACTAATCACATGTGTGAAGTTAAAGCTGATTATCAGTGGAATAAGAAATTACCCAGAATACCTAAGAGGTTTTCCTGGATTCATAATGATTCTGAAAATGGGTTTACAGCAAACTGCAGAAATAAGAACAAATGCATTTTATAATGCACATTTTTCATCTTTAAGAAATTTGTATTTAAAAAACAAATTGCAGGGGGGTAGGCCTGCTTGCTCACCCTCAATGTCACATGTGTAAATGTACCAGCTCCAAGACCACAGAG
Organism: Protopterus annectens; assembly: GCF_019279795.1. NCBI lineage: Eukaryota > Metazoa > Chordata > Ceratodontiformes > Protopteridae > Protopterus > Protopterus annectens. The sequence goes on from NC_056745.1 coordinate 1,224,651,025, forward strand.
CTTTATGGGTAAGAGGAAACTTACCCCGCAGTTCCACTGTCTTGCTGTTAACATTGTCTTCTCTCTTATGTAAACTGGATTCAGTTAAGTCTAATTCTTGAGCCCAATTCAAGTGATTGTACTGAGCTGGTAAAACATAAACCGGCAAAGTGATGAAATCATGAATAATGACTGCAGTAAAAAGAAGTTATGTACTCACCATAACGTTCCATCTGAGTAGGTAACTTCATTTGTCAGCAACCTGTGGGTATCGGATCCGAATCGGATCTGAGCCGGCAGCTTTATCCAGCTAAGATCCGAGCTCCAAGCTCCTCCCCCTTACCCATAACCCCCTGCCATCCCTCTCTGTCCTCAGATCGAGTTTGCTATAGTATTATAGAATACTACAAAACAAAGGATCAGCTAAACATCCTAACCTGATGTCATCTGGAAAGGAAGCACAAGATCCTAAAAGGACGAACTACAGGTTAGGGGGGCGGAGGGGGGGTTGGTTGCTGACAAATGAAGTTACCTACTCACATGGAACATTATGGTGAGTACATAACTTTTTTATCTGAAGTAGTTAACTTCATTTGTTCATCAACCTGTTGGACAGAGTCCCCAGCTACCAAAAACTTGGGAGGTCCTCATGGAAGAATATTCCGGAGCACTGCAGAGCCAAAGGACTCCCTCCCTCTGGAAATTATATCCAACTTGTAATGGGTAATAAAGGTATGGGATGAAGCCCAAGTGGCTGCTGAACAAATGTCATCCAAGGACACTCTGGACCAAAAGGCAGCAGAAGTAGAAATCGATCGAGTAGAATGGGCGTGAACTCCGACAGGTTCAGGTCGGCCAAAACTCTTATATGCGAGAAGTATACATTGGGAAATCCATCTGGGCAATGTAGCTTTTGACACAGGTTTACCCAAAAAGGGTTTAGCAAAGGATACAAGGAGTTGCTCAGATTTCCTATGTTCAGCAGTCCTGTGTAAGTAGAACCTCAATTGTCTGTGCACGTCCAAAGAATGTAATTTGTATTCACCTTTCACATTCATGGTAATTTGGGAAAAAAAACGGTAAATTGGAGGGATTGGTCCTGAGGGAAACTCTGTCTTTATGAAAGACCAGGTATGGAGGTTTGGCACAAAGGGCTTGAAGCTCCGAAACCCTTCTAGCCGAAGTGATAGCAATGAGAACGGCCGTTTTCCAAGATAAATATTTTAGATCCACCGAAGCTGCAGGTTCAAAAGGAGGGCCAGTAAGAGCCTGGAGAACAAGGGTTAAATCCCACGGAGGGACTAACCCTTAACAGGAGGTCTTAACAAGAAAGTACCTTTTAAGAAAATCTTGCTGATCTTAGAAGAAGCTAAAGGACCGAGATAACTTCCCACATGAAAGTGGGAAATCGTTGCTAATTGGACTTTGACCGTAGAGGAGCTGGCACCTTGGTCAAATAAATATGACAAAAAATCTAATACTGCTGGTATCGGGGCTGTAAAGGGATCCAAATTTCTATGTTCCACCCAGATCGAAAAACATTCCCATTTGCTCTTATAGACCTTTCTAGTAGAAGGTTTATGAGCGGCTACTAAGATAGCCTTAACAGAAGAGAAGATGCCGGGAGTCCTAGCTATTATTGGAACTCGATCAACCAAGCTGTGAGCTTGAGATTGTCCAGATTTGGGGTTGTCAACCCTAGGGGGTGAGATATCAGATCCGGAGTGGGATCCAAAATCCATGGAGGATTCATTAGATGAGACCATAGGCAAGGGAACCACGTTTGACGAGGCCAGAATGGGGCTATGAGGATCACTCTGCTCCCCAACTGATGAGCTTTCTGCAGGAATTTTACCATCAGAGGAAGAGGCGGATAAGCATAAAGTAGACCGGATGGCCAAACATGCACTAGAGCGTCTCTGGGGGATTCCCCTGGTGGGGGAAGTAGAGCGAAGTACTCGCTGCACTTTGCATTCGAAGACGACGCGAAGAGATCGCAAGCAAGGTTGACCCCACTTGAGGAAGATTTGCTTCGCTACTCTCGGGTTCAGAGACCACTCATATGGTGAGAGGATGGTTAGACTCAGCCTGTCAGCCAAAATGTTCGACCAACCCGGGATGTGCATTGCTATGAGAAAGCGGTTGGTGGCGATCGCCCATTCCCAAACTCTCATGGCCTCTCGACAAAGCGGATAGGATCTGGTTCCCCCGTTTGTTGATATACCAGACTACTGACATGTTGTCTGTTTGAATTGCGATTGTCCCTAAGGGAAGAAGAGCCTGGAGTGCTTGCAATGCTAAAAGCACCGCCCTCATCTCTAGGACATTGATGTGCAACAAGGTCTCCGAGTGGGTCCACGTGCCTTGGACGGTTCTGCCCATGCACTGCCCCCCCCCACCCGAGGTGAGAAGTGTCCGTGGTCACTGTGGCTTGGGGTGGGGACATTCAGAAGGGGCACCCTTCCCGGAGATCTGAGGACTGGATCCACCAGAGTAGGGATTTCCTGCAAACCTTGCTGAGGGGGATAGATGCACTTAGTGGATGTTGCAGGATGGACCATTGAACCTGCAAGGTCCATTGTAGGACCCTCATGTTTAGACGAGCTAGGAGTGACAGATTGATGGCCACAGCCATGGAACCTAGCGCCCTCAGGACCAATTCTGCTGGAGGAGCCGAGGATTGTAGGAGGGCCAGCACATGGAGTGTCAAAGTTCGAAGCCTGTCCGGAGTTAGGAACACCCTCAACAGGTTTGTGTCTATCCTGGCCCCTATGAAATCCAAGATTTGAGTTGGTTGAAGGGAGGATTTCTTGAGATTGATTGAGATTCCCAGATGAGAGGCCAAGTGAAGGAAGTAATTCCTGGCTGAACTTAGTAGATGCCTGGTGGGGGCGGTCAGGAGCCAGTCGTCTAGGTACGGAAAGACCTGTATTCCCTGAAGCCTCAGGTGGGCCGCTACAACTGCCATAACTTTGGTGAACACCCTGGGGGCTGTGGTGAGACCAAAGAGGAGGACCCTGAACTGATAGTGGCTGGCTCCCAGCCAGAAGCGGAGAAACCTTCTGGATCGTCTATCCATCAAAATGTGGTAGTATGCATCCTTGAGGTCTATAGAGCACATCCAGTCGTTCTCCTGCAGGAGTGGGAGAATGGATTGAATGGTGACCATCCGGAACTTTTCTTTGGCAACCAACAGGTTTAGAGTGGACAGATCGAGGATTGGTCTTAAGTCCCCCGTCTTTTTTGGCACCAGAAAGAACCTGGAGTAAAAGCCTGATCCGGATTGATCATGGGGGACAGGCTGGATTGCTCTTTTTTCTAGCAGATGCTTTAATTCTGTGGCTGCTGCCTCCCTTTGATTGGGTGGGACATCAGGGAGGCTCCGGGGTCTGAGAGGGAGATTCAGAAAGGGAATAGTGTAACCTCTGGATATGATTCGAAGCACCCAGCGATCCGTTGTAATGGACTCCCAAACTGCTAGGTGCCTCGAGAAATGCCCCCCGACTGCATCCAGAGTGGAGCAGTCAGGTAATCCCTCAGGGCTGCTGCGTGGGCCGATCCGAAAAAGGTTCTCTCGACCCAAAATTCTTCGGTCCCCCTCTGCCTCTGGGCCGGCGTCCACCTTGTCCTCCTCTGCCTCTGAAGGACGAAGGGTCCGGAGTGAAACAGGACTGTTGAGATTTCCGGAACCACATTTTCTTTTGCCCCCTTTGGTTCCTGGAGAAGGACCTCTAGGGAGCCGAGAAGCGGATCCCAATGGCAGACAATGTCTTCCCGTCTTTCCCGCTCTGGACCAGCATGTCACTGACAGTCTTGCCAAACAGCGAAGACCCGTCAAAAGGGGCATTTGCAAAGGATGCCTTGATGGGTTCCGCAAAGTCGCAGAGATGGAGCCAAGCATGCCGCCGTAAGACAATGCCCGCTCCGCTAGCTCTAGCGGCTCCTTCTGTAGCATGGGAAAGAAGCTGCATAGAAGTGTTCGAAATGGACTTAAGAATGGCCATTCAAGCTGAGAATGTTTTCTTATCCTCAGCTGACATGGACTCTGGGAGCGACCCGGCATATTCCTTGATGAGATCCCGCTGGAGTCGTATCACATGTGCCATATAGTTCAGTGACCTTACGGAGAAGGTAGCTGAAGCAAACATCCACTTCACTAGGCAGTCCATCGTCTGAGACTCCTTGTCGGGAGGGTGGACCGAGGAACTCTCCTGGGCTAGTACCTTCTTGGTGGCAGCCGCCACCAACATGGCATCTACCGGAGCACCCTTGCTCCAAACCGTCCTGTCTGTGGGTGGACTGAGGATTTTGTCTGGTCTCTTTGGTATGGGCTCCACAGTGTCCAGTTCCTTCCATGCCCTGGTAGTGATCAGATCTACCAGGGGATCGGCGGGAGGGGACACCCAAGAGGTATATGGGCCTGCGTCAAACGCCTCCAGAAACACAGACTCATCGGAGGAAGGTTTTTGGGCTGACCACCCCCCTCTAATACGAAGCATTTCCATAATGTCTCCGAAGGAGACGTCCTCAAGGGGTGACCTTGGGGAACCTTCCCCTTCCTCTAAGTCTGTGTTCTCTGTCAGGGACTCAGGTGAGTCCAAGTGCCTCCTCTTGCACTTACGTTTGTGAGGAACCTCCTCAGGGGGAGCTGTCCGAAGATGCCTCACCAACCACATCCTGTTCCTCTAAGGGAACCATCTGGAACGCAGGCGCAGGCTGTCCCTGGGGCTGGGTGATGGAAGGTAGGCCCATCTGAGAGGGAGTGGAGGGTGGAACCGTAGCAGGAGCCTGGGGTCTCGAATCCCTCGACAAGACCCTCTCCACAACATCGAATGCCGAAGGAGAACTCTCTCTAGGACCTGAGAGCAGTCCCTTCGGATCCGAGGCATGGACCGGAGCTGGCGCCGATGCAAACAGATCCGAAGGGCCAGTATGCCCAAACCGAGACGGAGCCGAAGACACACTGACACCTCCGGATCCGAAACTCAGCTCACGGCTCTGAGAGCTCGGATCCGAAAGGGACCCGACAAACTCGAGGGTGCGGTTGGAGCCGAAGTAGGGTGTACTATCGGCGGCGAGCCTCCCCCGGCTCTGATGCTACCTGGATCCAATGGCTCCGAACCCCGGAAGTGGGTCGAAGAAGGAGCAATTGGGGTGAAAAATGGGGTCGAGCCCCCCCCCCCCGGGAGGGGGGGGGCAGGAGCACTCCCATCTGCAGTTGGGCCTGGAGAAACCAACGCATCATCCAGTCCATATCTGCATCGGACAAACTTTGAGTCGATCTAGATGAGGCCACCAAGGCTGGCCTGGAGTGCCGCCTCGATGACCTCGAAGGTGACCGGGTCTCCTCCTCCGGCTCCGGGGAAAAACGAGGTGAATGGAGCCGGGAAGGAGAAGGCCCAGACATCCTAGGAGAGGCTATCTGTTTAGCCGGCGGAGCCGAGGAAGAAGCTTCGGCCCGCCGCTTGTGGTGTTTCTCTCTCCTTTTCTCCCTCCTAGATTCCCTCTCCTCCTGAGCCAAGGTGGGAGGGTGACTCCCGGCCAGGGGAGCAGGGATGGAAGGCGGGACCGCCCTGGTCGCAGCCGGTGCTGCTGACGGAGAAGAGGACGAAGCCGAGTCCGGGGGCAGAAGTTCCGCCAGAATCAGCTTCGATCTCCTGTCCCTCAAAGCCCTGGGGTTGAAGGCTGCACAAATTGGGCAGCCCGAGGAGAGATGGTCAACCCCAAGTCAGATAACACACCGAGTGTGGCCATCCGCTGGGGATAGCTTATGGCCACACTCGGTGCATTTGGAAAAAAATTGCTTTCGGGGCCTCAGACACGGTACAAAGATAGGCCCAACCTGCACACACGTTCACACACACGGGGGAGGGGGGAAGACTAAACTAACTAAAAGATAGAAAAATTACTAACAAGTTTAGCAATTTAACAGAAAAGGGGAAACGACACTCACTCGTCTATGGATTAAACTAAAAACTAGGTAAAAAAAAGGTAAATTTTATATATAACTCACGAAACTCTATGCTTGGAAACTTGTTCTAGATGCTTGAATAAGCCGCGGCAAACAAGATCTGAGGACAGAGAGGGATGGCAGCGGGTTATGGGTAAGGGGGAGGAGCTCGGATCTTAGCTGGACAAAGCTGCCAGCTCGGATCCACTTCGGATCCAATACCCACAGGTTGATGAACAAATGAAGTTTGCTTGAATAAGCTGCAGCAAACAAAATCTGAGGACAGAGAAGGATGGCAGCGGGTTATGGGTAAGGGGGAGGAGCTCGGATCTTAGCTGGACAAAGCTGCCGGCCCGGATCCACTTCGGATCCGATACCCACAGGTTGATGAACAAATGAAGTTAACTACTTCAGATTGCAGACTTTTTCAACAGTGGGAGAAATAGCTGAATGTTGTTAGTATCCTAGACACACTACATTTTGTCTTTTGATGACATAGTAAGATCCTTATTTATTCAGTGGTGCTAGGTTTGATTATTATCATTACAAAGGGACCTTTTGGTTCTTACTAATTTAAGGTTATTAAATGACTTGATGTTATGCAGTCTTGCTGGTGTCTTAAGGAGTGCATATGCTTTGCTTTTCTAAGATGATTTATTTAAACACCTGAGCTATGACCCCACTCACATCACTATAACCGATTTCCTGAATTTGGATAACTGATTTTATAGGCTGTTCTTACCCTGAAAATTCATCTGAGGTATATTAGATTAGTGGCAAATCGAGAACATTTTTGGATGGGGGAGCTATTGTCAGCTGAGCATCAACTCTACTTGTAACTTAGTTCTGCATATCCTAGGTTAAAGGAAAATGCAGCCCACCTTCTTGTTTGATGCTGAGAGGTACAGAAATAAGTTGACCACTGATTTCCACAAAAACAGTTAACTTATTCCACACATTCAGCCATGAACAAAAACTGTGGAGAATTAAGAATTTATAATCTAGCCCGACAAAGAGGAAAGGGAAACATGTAATGCAGTATAAGAAAAGGGGACACATGCATCCTAGGTGTAGCAGAACTTAACCCATCATTTTCTCTTTTGTTCAGAAATGGACTTAAGTTGAACTCTGATTTTACAAAATCAGTAAACAGAAAGCTTACTGCATTAATAGAGATGTGAACAGAAATATTGACAGATGCAGTAAAAGAATTAATTTTATTTGTAGTATAACAAAACAAAACAGGAGATTAACAGGAAGCATAGAATTCAAGAGGAAATGAGGGCCCTAGTTAGACATAACACAACTCAATATTTCTGCACATATTCAATCCACTATACACATCTGTGAGCTGTAGACCCAAAGTCAGTGCAGTCCAAAGTCAATGTTTTGAGCCTATGGACCAAAAGTCTTAACAAACCAAAAGTCTCAGTTTGTAAGTTGTGACCACAAAGTCATACCACACCACAGTCACTGTTTATATAGTACCAAAGTTTTTATTTGGAAACTGTGGACTGAAAGTAACCACAGACTCTGTGAGCTGTGATCTCAGTTATTTTGCACTTAAGGCAGGTCACAACTCAGTCCATGCCCTCTCCTAATCCACATTGCAATTCCTAATATCAGGCAGTTCAAGTCTTTTCAGATGCCGCCTATTAAATTCATGCACAATGTCCTCAACTGCTGGAATTGTGTCACTGTGTGGGTACATCAATGCCAAACCAGTCAGCCTGTCTTCAGGTACAGTTGAACGTATGGGTGTCTTGATAAGTCGAAATCTGATGACTGCTCTTTCACGTTCACAGATTGTGATGGGGAATGTCCCACAGATCTTCAGAAATGTACTTATGTTTGGAAACAGATGTGGGTCACAGCTTTTTAAAGAATTGATAATGTTACTGAAAGCACATCAGAATGCCTCCACTTAATGTGCCAAGTGAGCAGTTTACTTGTAAGCCATCAGGCTGAGGCAGGTCATCCCTGAAGAACTCAGGTCCAATGATCTAATATTAAAGTTATGCTGCTCCTACATCATCATTTTTGGGATGATCTCTAGCTCAAGTGTAGCTTACTGACTCAGCTGGAAAAAACTGTCATCAGTTTCTGAAATGATGTGGTCTAAAAAAGGAATGGTCACAGCCCTGCAGAAATACTCCTCTGTGTTCTCTGCTGCTGCATTAATTCTGCATGTCTGCCTTGTTCTGGCTTTACTTGGCAGGACTCCTATTTTTGAAGTATTTGTCAGGACTTCCTGGTACAACATGGAATGATGTTCTTCAATAGTCTCTTGCACATCTTTCTGGACAACTTCTGAGAAGTTAACATAATTTATGGCTTTTACCTCATCCAGGGCTAATCCTTGCTGTGAAGTACTCAAGGTTCACTAATAATGAAGACATTTTGCTGTGATAAGACATGCAATGACTTCAAAACTTGTGCTGTTCTTTACTATGTCATTTGCTTGTGTAATGTCTTCACATTGACTGGATTGTTGAGTAACTTGTTCTAAGGCACAGACAATTGCTTGGAGCGAGGAAATGAAGGCTTCAAAGGCTGGTGGCAAAAACTCAGCAGTTTAACTTTGCTGCCATCAGAGTGTGTAATATCTTCTTTTAGAATAACTTCTCTCTTTGGAGAGTATTGAAAGAATTGCACAGTCTCAACTGCTACTCCCATCATATTGCGAATCAGCTGATTTGCACAGGCTGGTACTATGCATTTGGATACTGTGTTTCAATCCTTGGTTCTGCACCTTTGTGTTTCCACACTCATATTGCCAGCCACATCAGAACACTGACTCCTCATCTTATATGGATACAGGTTTAGTTTTGCAAGCTGTAACAAGATTTCTCTGCAAATTCTCTCACCTGTAGTGTCACTGATGATGTCAATGTATGTAACATAATCTTAATGTATGATGAAGTTTTCATCCACAAAATGGAGAGCAAAAACCAGCAGCTTCGTCTGCCAGCTGGAGAAGAGTGACAAAGGTGTGACCTGCATTGGCACTGCTGCTGGTGGGTACAACTGTCTCAACATCTGGTGCAGGTTTTCCTGAAATGGGAGGCGCAGGTAGGCAGGAGGTGTGGCGATGACTGTGGTAGGAAGTGTGGCGACGACTGTGCAAGGGTGGGACACATATGTGCTAGGTGCTCCTTGTAGTGATGGAGCCACTGCTGCTGTTGCCACCTGTGGGGGCTCAACAGGCCTTGCGGGGGTGATGGGTGTGTCTCATGCTGTTGCATCATATAGTAGTAAAATAAATGAACAGAAAAAACTAAGTGTATGTTAAGAGAAGGATAGCAACAAAGGGAGGAAAGATGTATTAATATAGTCAAAAACTGAAACTTGAATGTGTTTTGACTATAATACACTTAAACATAATCTACTTGATACACCTAAAACACTTTTGTATTTAACAAGGCTGTCAGTATACACACCTGAGTGGGGAACCTGGATCAATGACTACTGTCATACAAATTGTGCTAATAGAAGATTGATAAGATGAGCTACTTAGACAAACCAAGTATCTCTAGTCTGAAATGCAGTAATTATGTTTGTGACAAATGTACATATACAAAGAAAACATGATGCTCAGACATAACATTTCACTCAGAGGTTATATGCAAAGGAAAGAACTATATGGATAAAGTTATCCATCCAACTAGTAATGTTAGTCATACATATTTTCCTCATGTAATTCTGTAGTTACTATAATCGGACAGAAAAATAAACCTGAAATATTTCAAGATAACACAAGTAGGTTGAAGGGACTGAGCCCACAGCCATTCTCACAATATGGGAGTATACCCCTAACATCTTGACACACTTGTCCACATATATGATAAGAACCATAAATGTCATACTGCTGCCTTTAAGCTATGACAGAAATGGCTCTGGTGTATAAAAGGTATACATTTTGGGAATGAATCCTTATTACTGGTATTATTAAAAATAAGACAGTTCGAAGCATGTATTTTGACACTCTCTTAGAAGCTTCAGTCTTCTAATGTGCAGCTGCCTATTCATTTCAATATCTTCAGGGGCTATAGACATAAAAAGAACAATAAGTAATATTTGTGGATGGCATTTACTGCCAGTTTACATGTGAAGCTAACATAAGATCTGCTTACAATACATAGGTGGTGCCCAGTGTCTAACTTCATCCTCCAGTAGGAGTTGGAGGTCAAGATTGCAGCTCCTCATGCCATTGTAATGGTGATAGCACTGTTGCTCTGTGTGTGGAATGTCAGTTGCATGGGTGACAGCCTGTGCCAAACTAGTCCAGGCTTCAGTTTTATACTGAGTGCCTTCGAAAAGTTTTGTCTCCTCCAAAAAAGAGCACTAACTTCTCCTTCCAAGATGTCTCATCTTGAAGAATGCTAAGGAAAAATGGCAGAGAATTGGCACACATACCAGGTATTGTGTGTCCTATCCACATCAGCCATGTGACAGGCATTAAAGGGCACCTGGTTTGCATGATGGATGGCAAACCAAGAAAATATAGGTACTGCATTATTATGATTTACAAGATGTGAAACATAACAGTCCTCAATCCCTGTGTATGCCGTTAACAAATCAGACAGTACAGCAATTCCAGATATAGACTGCTAAATATGGAATGGCATTTCCCTACTTTAAAGGAAAAACTGGACCATGAGTGCAAAGTGCTACCCTCAGGGACCCAGGCATGTGTAGGGCCTCATGTAGACATCTGCACAATGCTTAACAGTTGTACTCATTCTGCAAATCAATCAGTTTAGAAACAGTCATGAGCTGAGCCCTAATTAGCAGAATCTTAAGGCTGAGGCAGCTGAATCTGCATGATGAGAAGCACATATATTTGACAGTACTTCTAAATGTGTTTGGAGTACTGCGGTGGTGGTGCTGCAGTAGCATTGTTGCCTCACATTAAGATGTTGTCCTGTTTGATTCTCAGCTAGAGCGTCTTCTGTGTGGAGACATGCGTGAATGGGCGTACCTTCGTTGAAGGTTGTGTGTCAGGGCTGGCAACTCGGCATGTAAAAATCTACTGCCAATCATTAGTGGACCGGAGTACCGCTGTGGCGACCCCTAACCAGGAAAAGCCAAAAGACACAACAACAACTTCTAAATGTATTGGGCAAGATGTTCTAAGAGGGGATTTCAAGGGTATACCAATGGCTGAGCTCAAGGGTTGTTAAACTAAGTGGGATACCCACCAATAAGCACATACTCAGAGCATTGTTCGGTCCATTTTACTGTGGTATATGCTGCACATATCCCAGTAGCAGAAATATTTCTAATACTGATAAAAACAATCATGTCTTCTTGATCAGCTGCAATTTTGAGATTATTTTGTGTGGGACATGCCTAGTAAACCTATGTGCCTGACAATACTTAAGGAGTGTGGATACAGATATATAACTGTCAGGGACAAAACCAGCATGCTATATGGGCAATGATACAGACTGAATAGAACATCTTGTAGAAAAACCTGCTATTAACTCTGCGGCTGCTGCCTGCCCTGGGTAATGTTCCAGCCATAGCCATAAATATTCTACATTAATAGGAGATAGAGTTGTTAGTCTACCAGCCCTCCTCAAAAGGGCACTGTGTCACTAGAAGCCCTAAAATGACATTTTCCTGTTAAGCATAAGCTGTTTGTTACACTTCTTTGACTCTCATGCAGAGGACGCAGGCTATGGCCTGTTGCTCATTTTCCTTGTGCCAGCATCTAGTCCTATTTTGCATCTCTCTGTAAATGAACAAATGTGTACAAAACTACAAAATGACCAAGAGCACTGACCTACATTAAAAGCCCAACATGCTTTAATTGTAAGTCTTGCTCCCTCTTCAACAGCCTTAGATGCTACTTTTGACTTATCAGTCATTGCCCATAAACACGCACTTGCATGCCTGCACTCTCAACTCAAAGACTTGACTAGTGCTTATAACTTCTTGAATTGTTGATCATACCTGAACCACACATTACGCCCCTGCTCTTTTTCTTATGATACTGTACATTTAGCTATATTTTGCAAATACCTTTTCTTCCCACGTAGTTCAATGGTGGTGCCATCTCCTTGTAGAAGACCTTTGGGGAAAAAGCAAAGCCATTTCATGAATATTTGTTAACAAGGTAAATACTCAGTTCCTAACAGAAAAGTAATAACCTGCTTGGGGGGGGGGGGGCAACAACACTCATTTGCTACTAAGCTCAACAAGTTCACCAGCCACCTGCCAGATAGATCAGCTCAAGCTTAGCAGCTATTCTTGAGGTGATGTAAATAGATGATGACTTGAGTTTACAAGGAATTACCAGGTGGTTACTGCACCAAGAAGAAACTACCATAATCTCTAGATGCAGCCACAGTTATTACCATCTCCTGGATGCCTAGAGCCTATCTACCATATAACAGCTGCCCCCTGCCCATGCCTGCCATTTTCCAGGAGAAAGGTTGAGGGCAAAATACATGTCTTACAACTACTGCCATTCCTTCACTAAAAACAGGAGAAACTCTAATACGGAAGCGTAACCATAATGCTCTTACATTCACCATAGTATTAACTACCATACATCCAGCTAACTATACACTGTAATGCCATGTTGTCAGCCAAGCACCTGAACTACACATACTCACTGTCTCTTTCCCCAGGTAACTAACTCCAGCATATCTACCTCTTTGCTTTAAGACGAAAGTCTGCTTACTTTGAAACCTTCATCACTTCTTCAGTGCCTGCTCCAAAGTTGGTCACATGAGTGTTAACTTGTTTGATACCATCACAAAGCCTGTCCCAAGAGTCCGAAACTTACAGACGTCTTCCCTTAAATATCACATTCCACTGTCCCTATCTCTTTTCCTAGTAGTATCCAGTCCTGCATACTGACACCTTTGTGCCACATCACCTAACTCTTAAACCTGATCCCACCCTGTCAAGCCAATTAAAATACAGTCCTAATAAATCTTAACTTACGTAATCCCCCTTCTCTCCCCGGGGCAGGCATTCACAGACAAAATGTCTGCCCATGGACAAACCCTATTTCTTAACAGTGACTTACACATGGTCCAGTGTTCTTTATTATTGCAGGAGTTGCGCATTCCAGTTGTGGAAACTAATGAATGAATACAAGTACAAATACTGGTATATGTTCAGGCTGTAGAATCTGGCAGTATTGGCACTGCTTCCTTATACCTGCTGCACCATATTCTGAGATTTGCATTAATTAAGGAATGCAATGCTTACCAAAGTAATATTATTCTTCCTGTTCACCAACACATCCTTATCATGCCTGACAGCTCAGAAGGCTGATCTGCCCTATGGGGCAGCATCAGTGGTATTGATAAGAATGGGGTGTGCAGGCTTTTCGGACTATTTGGCTGAACTTTTCACTTTGTGTGATGGACCATGATGTGTTTTTCAAACTTTCGCCACATGGTGGTGGTAAATATCTTAGTTTTAACTGGATTGATTTCTGATGCTTATAGAAATGCCTACTGCTCTATTTTATTTCATATGTGTACTGAAATTATCAGATCACTAATTCTTCTTTACACCTGAACTCAGCACCCACCTAAAGAAAACACGACCAATGTTAATGTTCAAGGATTATCACCTAACCAATGCAGTCTTATTTATGTATGTCAGGGATTTCACTTGAGCAACGCAGTCTTTCCAAAAGATACACACACACACACACACACACACACACACACACGCACACACACGCACACACACGCACACACACGCACACACACGCATTCACACACACGCACGCACACACGCACGCACACACACACTACACACACACTCACACACACACACACACACACACACACACACACACACACACACACACACACACACACACACACACACTTTTTTTTGCTTTTTTTCTGTTTCTCATCATACTGATTTTCTTTCTGCTTCTCTATATTTTTTTCTTTACTGCATTTTTTTAGCTAGAATTTATGGAATGCTGCTTTCAGTTACCAAGACACTATAGCCATACCTCTCAATTGTCCCTGATTTGACTCAAATTTTAGTTCTGCTCCTCTTAATCCCCCCTAAACTGGTGACTTTTGGACAAAAGCTGGTGAATTACAGTAAAACTTATAACAATAATTAGTTATAGACTTATTTTACTTTAGAAAATGCATATTAATTCACATTCTTATTCCGTCAGTGTCTCAAGTAAATAGTACTAATATTTTAAGTGTCCCTGATTGCCCCTGATTGTTTCTGGATTTGTCCCTGATTCTGTTGAGGTATGTCCCTCACTGTTTGAGAGCTATGACCATAGCTGATAAAGGCTACCTTAGGACATTCTACTAATCTGTTGATAAATGTTCACATTGAATAGAGAAACAAAAGCATGCAGGCATCTGTTTCAGATATATCAGAATTTGGTGCTGACTTTCCTTATACGTGTGTGCATGCATGTGCTTGTGTGCTCGCCCACATGTATTGAAGAACACCATATGTCACTGAAAACATAGGACAATAGAAAACGTTTTGTCATTCAAACTCTGTTTTAGGTTTTCTGGAAGAGTAATAAAGAATATGGATTACTTTATGACTACCTGGCTAACCTGGTAATTCTCTGTTAAACTGTTTTTTATCTTGTGTGCTAATCCTTTCCAAACTCACAAACCGTTTTTGTGTGAAATCTGAATTTTTGAATTCCATCACTGTTTTTAATAACTTCAAATCCATAGTAAGGCCGTTTCTTGTACCTGATGCCCTGTCTGTGAAAAAAAATATGTTTCCTGACATTGCCTCTCTGCTGCCTTTGAAGACTCTGCCTTGTTGTTTTCATTTGCTTCTTACAGGATAAATACATGTGTCTGCTCTTTTCATCATGTATAAGATTACACCATTAAAACACAGTTTCCAAATGCCAGCTATATAAGATTCAAATCCACTGCTATCAACAATTTGCCATTTTCTAAACAGAATGACAAGCAGTCTGTTGTTGTGCTGCATTGCTCGAGCATGTTTCTTATGTGTTCATAGGTTCATAGGTAGGTACTAGGCTATTGGCCCTAGGGCCTATATAAGCCTAGTCAAAAAAGGTACCCTGGCTTTCGCCACACAAGAAAATTATTTTCGTGCCCCTGTCAAGCAGAGCCACAGAAGTGATCCCTGGCATGAATTTCCTAGTTCCCATCCAATCATCAAGATTTTTTTTTGAAGAGTGCTAATAAGGAGCTTTGTTTGATATAGATAGGTAGTTTGTTCCAGAGTATGGAAAGTCTCTGGGACAGGAAGCTATCCCTCCAGCATGTCCTGTTTATTGTGGTGACAAGGTTTAGGTCCCTAGAGCGTGTAGCTTGGAGGGATTGGGATTTCTTTAAGTGGAGTGTGTTCAACAGCTCTGGGTTTGACATAGCTTAGTATGTTAGGCAGAGATCGCCTCTGATTAGGCGATATGCAAGGAGAATAAGCTGGAGTTTTTTGAGTCGGTCTGTGTAGGGCATCTGTTTGAGGCCAGTAATTCTCTTTGTGAGGTATTTCTGCGGCCTTTCTAGTTGTTGTAGATGTCTTGTGTAGTACATATCAAAAGGGGCGTTGTACTCTATAATGGGTCTAATGAGTGACGAGTAGAGGGGAACAAACACCTCTTTTTTCCTGGATGAGAAACCTTTTGTGATGAGGTGTGCCACAAAGAATTATTTCCTGACTACTGTGGCGATGTGATTATCAAAGGAGAGACTACTGTCCACCTGTGTCCCAAGGTCTCTTATCGCACTTTCGGTGTTAAGTAGACTATCACCTATGTGGTAGTTCTTGGTTACAGAGTTTTTACCAAAGGGGATGACAATGCACTTTTTGGCATTGAGCTTGAGGCCATGGCTTTGACACCAGCATTCCTTCCTGTCTCAAGTCATCTCTCATCCTGACACACAACCATATTACAGACTGTAACCAGGGATGTACCTTGGGTTTCTGCAACTATACTACTTTCCACAGTGTATATTCTCACCCCACCCAAGTATAATGCCCCCACCCCAGACAGCACAAGATTTTGGAGAGCTTACCTTTTCAGTACTGCTAATTCTGCAAAACTGTTTACTTTGCAATTAAAAAAAATACCAAGCTTGTGCATGACAGTCATGCAGTCAGAATCCTCAAGAAACAGATAAAGGTCAAAAACTGTACTGTCTAGCATACTTAAGAGTATGCCTGTCTATGTCATTGACTGCAATACACCCTCTCTAGTAACAAAAGGAAGCAATTGTTTCTTTTAGCTGTCTGGCATTTGCATTAACTAAACTAGATGGCCAAGGAAATACATTGCACTAGTTGGCAGATTTCCTTAAAACTGTGATCCATGTACTTTAGCAATGCACTACATACTCCTTCATGCAAGTGGTGTCTCCCTGGTTTAAGGTATGAAATGGCTCTTCCCTCATTAAATTTGTGAAATCTTTGCCCCTAGCTTTCTAGACTGACAAAGCATGGGACAGGCTAATGTCTTCTATTCCCAGGCATTATTGCCTCTGTTCCTGTTGTCTTTTAGAACCGTGGAAAGTACAGTTGTGTAAGTTGAACTTACCATAACAGTCAATGTTTGGTTGAACATACCATAACAGCTGATGTTTGAATGATCATTGCTGCTGTGTGTGTTATATCCTGCCAAGGAAATAAGTGCTGGCCAGCTTCCAAAGCTTCAGAGCAACTTCCACACACCCAAACTCCCAAACTGTCAAATAGCTTGGGATGAGCTGACTAAAAGACAAGTTTGGGTGCAAAGCCCTTCAGAGCTTCCCTGCCAGCACAGAGAGGGAGTCTGAACACTGAAAGGACAATGCTAGGAATAACAAAAAATAAATGTCCACATCCTAGCATTAAAAAACACACCAAAAAACAAGTGGGAGGGAGGGAGTGGCTACTGCATCAGTGATCATTCAAATATCTACTGTACTATGTTCTTCATATTGATCACTGCTGCAATAGCCTCAGCTATATTGGTAGATTATCCTAGTTAACTATATTTGGGAGGAGGAAGGAGAAGGGTCCAGGATCCCCTGGAGAATAGTCCTAGCAAAACTTGATCAAGATCTAGAGAAGTAATCAAGCTTATAGTTCTTTGTAAAAGTATGTACAGAGGACCAAGTAGCAGCTTCTAGAATATTTCTAAAATCCAACTCTTTCGAAAAAGCTGTAGATTAGTCCAAGGCTCTAGTAGAATCATAGAACAAATAAAATACTATTGGAAATACTTATGTTCATTAAAAAATGTTTCTACTTGGTTGGATGCTAGATTAGGTATTTCCTTTAGGAGGGGTAGAAATATTCACAATTTTCTTGTGAAAGGTAGATTTTGTGCTCCCCATATAAATATTTTACAAAATATACATCTTGGGACCTCTTGTTGCAATAAATGTAAAGCCTGTAAATTTATAGTGAATAGTTTTCAAAGCATTAATAATATTCCCTTTCATACATGTAATAATTTCTCCTGTGATACTGAGGGCGTAGTTTATGCCCTTCGATGCCAATGTGGTTAGTTTTGTATTGAAACAAAGAGGGCATTTAAAATAAGATTTTTTGGAGCATGTAAGGACATTTACAATAAAAAATTAGAGAGTTCTGTAGTGGTACATTTTCAACATTTCCATGATGGCAATAGTGAAGGGTTACAGGGCACCATTCTGGAAAAAATAATTGTGTCTATATATGATGAATGTGTTCTTAAAAAACTTATTTTGACCAAGGATGCAGTTACATTTTGAAATTCAACACTCTGCACCCATTTGGGTTGAATGAGGAGTTAAATTGGAGATTGTTTGTTTTATTACCTGATTATCTCATTGTTACTTACATATAGTATTTAGGTTAGTAGTTTTAGGATGGTCTTCATTCCTTGAAGGCTTTTCAGCCAAGATGTTGGAGAGAATTTTCTGTGAAGATAATTTTGGTGTAATAAACGTTTTGGATCTGTGGCTGGTCGTATTTTTATTCAGCTGTTTTTGTTTGGTGGTGTTCCATAAAAGAAGGATTAGTTCTCAAGAAAACCTGTCCCTCGGGAAAATGAGGCTGGGTTGACTCTCCATAAGAGCTTGCAACTTGAAATACCCTTCTTGCAGAAATCAGAGCAATTAATAAAACTGTTTTCCTTGTTAAAAATCTCCAGTCAGCCTGATTAACTGGTTCAAATGGAACAAGTTTTACTTTAACACAAAATCAAGATCCTATGGAGGGGCCACCAGTTTACTTGGAGGCCTCTTATGCAAAACTCCTTTCAAGAAAGTTTTGTCATTAGACTACCTTGAAAGATCCATGGGCAGATGTGCTGAAATGGCTGATAAATGAACCTTGATAGAGGAATAAGAAAGATCATAACTCACATGAATGCAGTAAAACCAGAGAATAACTAGCTCTGAACGGGTGTTGGTTATGTTGTTGGCACCAACTAAAAAACCTTTTCCATTTGCTAGTGTATGATATTCTAGTAGCAGGCTTTCTTGCCTCCATTAGTACCTGCTACACGTCCTCAGAAAACAGGTGCCTAAAAAGAATTAAGACCCTATCATCCAGGTAATCGGTCAAATATGATTAATATCGGGGTGTATTAAACACCCCTGTTTTTTGTGAGTAGATCCATTCTGTGAGGAAGCTTGGAGTGATTGCCACTGACCATTTCCAAAAGAGGGGAAAACCATGGCTGCCTTGGCCAGAAGGTAGTCGCCATAATGACCTTGGGGGATTCCTTCTGAATCTTCAGAATTACCGTGGATATTAGTGGA
This sequence comes from Protopterus annectens, assembly GCF_019279795.1. NCBI lineage: Eukaryota > Metazoa > Chordata > Ceratodontiformes > Protopteridae > Protopterus > Protopterus annectens. The sequence goes on from NC_056745.1 coordinate 1,224,669,688, forward strand.
AAGGGTGGAAAGGCATACAGGAACATTCGTGTCCAAAGAAAAAGAAAGGCATTTGTCTGCAGGTCTTCTTGCTTGGAGTCCTGGAACACACATTTTCCCAGTTGATTGTTTGGAGAGGAGGCAAAGAGATCTACTTGAAGAACTCCCCATAGATGGATCAAGTCTTGGAAGACACCCTGATCTAGTCTCCATTTGTGAAGGTCTGCCCAGTCCTGCTTAGCTTGTTGGCCACCCAGTTTTGCTCTGACAGAAGCCATGATGCCTGTAGAGTGAGATTGTGCTGTGAAGTTATATTCCAAACTAACATGACTAGTCTGCAATAGGGGTACACCCTGGTTCCCCCTTGCTTGCTTGTTAATTCCCCACATGACTGTGGTATTGGCTGTACCCACTTGAAGTCCTGGGGACCATAGATGGTTCAGAAAGTTGAGTGCCTTGATCAGGACAAACATCTCCTTGATATTTATGTGCTTGCATCTGTCCTTGGTGTCCTACACCCCTTGCATTATTATCCCTCTCGAAAATGTTCCCCAAGAAAAGTCTGTAACATCTGTGGTGACTGATTTCTTTGTAGCAGGGATGGAGAAAAGGAGACCTGGATTTAAGGATATCTGTTGTCTTCAACAAAACATTTCTCTTCAGACAAACCCGAGTTCTGGGATCTGAAAAGATAACAGGTGTTGATAGTCAGATCAAAGAAATTTCAGATACCACTGTAGCTTTCACGTGTGGAGTTTTGCTGGGGGTATCATGAGAATCACAGATGCCATGAGACCCAAATTCTGAGGTGTTCCCTTGCAGTGACCAAAGTTTAAGTAGAAAACCTAGGAAATAGATCTACATAAAGATCTGTTTTTTTTTCTCTGTGGAAAAAAGCTCTTTGAACTGAGGTGTCTAGTTGACATTCCAGGAACGCAATCCCATGTGAGGGAGGCAAGAAAGACTTTTGGTTGTTCTCTTGGAATTCCAGTTTGTGAAAGAGATCTCTCCCCAAGAGAGAGACCCCTCTGATATTTAGAAAAAGACCCTGAAGTCATCTAAATATGTAAAAATATGGATACCCTGTAGTCTGCAATGAACTATAATTGAAGCCAGGCACTTTGTGAACACTCTTAGTGCAGTGAATAGTTCAAAAGGTAAGGCAGGTAACGGATAATGTGATCCAGGCACACAAAACCTTAAGAAATGCCTGAAATCTGGATGAATAGGAATGTGATGACAATCATCTTTTAAGTCTAGTGTTACCAGGAAATTTGAAAGAGGAAAAAAGGTAACAAGTTGTAAAGTGACATCATTTTGAATTTGGGCACCATCACAAACAGGTTTTGGAAAGAAAGATCCATAACTGGTCTCCAAGCATTTTCTTTGTTTTTTGGCAGTAAGAACATCCTTTAATAAAACTCTTCCCCACCTGAGAAGCAGGAACTGGATCTATTACTCATTGCAACAGCATTTGATGAAGAACAGAAGAAAATAAGAGAGTCTGATCTTGAGTATGAGGAATAACCTCCTGGAATGGAGGAATTTTCTCCCACTGTCATCTGTAACCCTGTTGAATGATTTTCAAAACCCATTTGTCTGAAACAATCTGTTGCCAAAGAAAAAATGAAGATTCAGACTTTCTGGAAGGGAATAGGGGTCAGGGTGGAAGGGGTCACAAAGTCTCTTGAATAGTCATTCAGACTTGTTCTTTCCTTGGTTTCAGGATGTTTGAGACTTGTTTTTAGATCTCCCTTGCCACTTTTTCTTAAACACATTTTTTCCTGAATTCTGACCATTTATTCTTTTTTTTGCCAAAATTGAATGAGCAGAAAGAAAATCCCTTGGAAAATTTGGAAAAGGAGGGCTGAAAAATCTTAGAGATTCCATGGATTATCTTGCCCCTTTTATCACACCTTGTGATCAACTCTGCAGTGGGGGAGGGGGGGGGGAGAGGGGACAAACACTAAATCTCTAAGTTAGAAATTAAAATCTCATTTTTTTTTAATTGTCTGGGAGGTTCTGAAAATGCAGCCAGGCAAACCTCCATAAACCATTACCAAAGATCATAGCCTGGATGAAGTATCAACAGAATCATACATACACACAAGGCAAATAATGAATAGTGACCTGCGCAATAGAAGAAACTGAGTTATTTAAAGCAGTTTTTTCTTCACAAGAAGAAACTACAGATACAACATTCCTCAACTGTTAGCAATATGTTAGAACAAACTTTAACATATGAGCCCGACAGTTTAAAATTCTGGAAATCAAAGTTGCAAAAGTATACACTGTTTTTCCATATCTATCAATAAAGTTTCCCATTCTTATTAGAAAGACTAGGATTGGAATTAACTATGGGCTTAGCAGCAGTGGAGCCAACTAAGGCTATAGCTGCTGGGTCAGGTTTGGGAATAGTGTATAAACATTTAAAAGAATTAGGAACTTTATACATTTTATCTATTTTTTGTAGGTACAGCTGTCTCTCAGGAAAATTGCAGGCAGTAAGACACACATCCTGTAAAGCAGACGGGACAGAAAGAATATGTGTAGGTTTTGGAAAATCCTTCTGTGAAAACTCATAGTATTCTCTGAGGGACTGAGAAACCTCAGTGTTCTACTGAAAACACTGGGACAGTCTAGCAATAGTCTCAGAGAAAGAGAAACCCCCATAGTAAAAATGACAAACTGAGCTCCCTCTGAGCCTTGATCAGAAATCTGAGGACAAAACTCTGAATCCTTCCCTGCATCTTCCTAGAAAAAAGGCATCCCTATTTCTTTTACCAGAAACTACTCTACAAAAGGATCAATAGCATGAATTAAAGCCTGAGACAGTCCCAGTAAACTACTCCTGTCCAAAGAAATTTGAGGAGTAGATACGTTTGATTTTCTGTTTCTTTTTGACAGAAAAATGGGCCCAACAGTGTTACTAGTGGCAGCTGCTGTTTCTCCATGGATGAGCACAGCATTCTGACATAATAGGACAAGAGCAGTGCTCCTTGCCCACTGAGAGGACTCAAACAGCTGCAGAGGATGTGGCTAACCCTCAGTGCATAGCGCCTGTAGGTGCTACACCAGAGGGATCCTGGGTAAAAGATGAGTGGTCTGAGGTACAGCAAATGGCCACAGCAGTGTCATCCACCTGCGGCTAATGCAAATTAGTATCCTGCTGTATCGGTAAAGGCTGATTGCTTAACTTTTTCTTTTTATGGCTGGAAGAAGGACTGAACATGGGACCAACTATCTCTTCCATTGTCAAGCCAGAAAGGGTGCCTCTTTCCCACGAAAGACAAGCAGCAAATGCTGGTAAAACTATCAGTCTGCTGAAGTTACTTTTTCGACAGAAAAAAATGCACAATAAAAAGCAATGTGAAGCACTATAGCAGCCCCCCCAATGAAAAATTAAACACGATTTCTCCACAGAAAATATGTTATCAGTTAGTTTACACTACTTTAACAATGTTACATTCACAAGACAGTCCATTAAAACCCAACACTCATAGGTTTAAAATAACTTTACTGAATAGGAAAGGAATAAAATAACAGTAAATATAAGAAAATGGAAGTTTTTCCCCAAAGGTACCTTATTTGCCCAGCAATCCTCAAAAGCCTCGGATGAGTGTACTCTTTGCTGGCAGTAAAGCCCTGAAGGGATTCACACCTGAACTTGTCTTTTAGTCAGCTCATCTTAAGCTGCTTGACAGTTTGGGCATGGGGAAGGTGCTTTGAAGGTTTGGAAGCTGTCTGGTTGATATATCCTTGGCAGGGTGTAACTTATATAGCCGAGGCTACTGCAGCAGGGATCAATATGGAGAACATCTGTTCAATTTTCTAATAGTTCCTAAAGCACCTTCATTGTCTTTGTTTCAAAGGTGCTTACTAAACATTTGGTCCAGAAGAGCTTTGAGAAGCATAGCTCAGTTTTGCAAATCCCCCAGTGCATTCTGTGGTTAAGTGACTGCTCAAAGTCATGCAGCAGGCAGATTAAGGCTGCGGGAATCAAACACTAGAGTACAGGAAATAGCACGACAACAGCTCCTAGCTTTATTCATCTGTGCAATCACTTGTGCTAAATTACATCTGCCTTAGTCATTAAATACATCTCCTTCAGTGGGCTAATAACCTGTCCTATTCACCCAAACTGTAAACTCTTCATATCTCCCTCTGACCGAATCCAGGCACTGGCAAAGAACCCTGCACATTTAAACTGTTTCCTGCTTGGCAGTAATTATGTTGTGTCCATTTTCCAATGTCGTTTGCTGAATTTAAGACATCCCTGTAGAAACACACACAAAAAAACTACTTAACAGAGCCAATATAGTCAAAACAGTTCAGTGTGCACTGATGAAAAATACACAAAATATAATACACTAAATTACCCATAGTATTTCTGGAGAGAGATTAAGCATCCACACCCTGCATACAGGACTCAGTACCCCACATATCCCATAATTTTAACTCTAAACCCATATTTAAATCTAAAGCTAATGATAACTAAAATGTCAGTCCTAAGTCCTTCCAAAACCCTAAATCTGAACTATAATCACTGATGACTGCATTACTGCAGCTGGCACATAGGAACAAATACCATTTCATTTAGTGTGACAAATAACATTTTCATTCATTGGAAGATATAGACCAATAAAGTTTGACCAAGAGGACTATAACAAAGTAAACTCTTCAAAACTGCCCTGAGCAAGTGACCTACCTTTAAGTTGATATCACCTGCCTTATTTATATCTACCACACTTTCTATATCTTCACGTGATGGATATGGTATATATACACAAAGACTACTACTGCAAAGTGGGTTTGCAGGAGGAGGTTTTATCTGTGCCATCTGATGTGGAAAGCACTTCAGCTACTCCAACAATTTGCCTCTGTAAACTACGATATTGTACCAACTCATAGGAAAGGGACATTCTTTCTCATTCAGTGTGACTTTTAGCATAATATATTTAGAAATGAAGGGTGTGGGTGTAGAGATGCGTCATAGAGGAATGCAGAAAGAAACACCACCACTACAAAAAAACAGTAACATTTGAATCAGTCTGATATACAGTAAGTTGATAACCACCAAAGCAAACACGAGTATAACTGGAAGAACAACAGACAAATCCACAACTAAAGAAACAAATTTAATTCTCTGACGTCTCGGCCGTAGCCTTCAAGGAGTAAAAAACTCATGAACACAAGCACATTATATATGATACATATCAATTAATAAAACAATTATACAATAAATCAATTAAATATAAAACAATCATTACATCAAATAAATACTCTCCAATTTAATTCTTCATTAAGACGATTTGGATGCATAGTATTAAATTTCAAAATATAAATAGCTTCTTTATGTAATAAAACTTGTTTGATATTCAGACTATCATGCCAGGAACAATTTATTTTTTCTAAAACTGTACCTTGCAAACCTTCATTTCTACTATTATGAAAATTCCTAAAATGTACAGCTACAGAACTCTCTTCCTTATTAGTAATGCCCCTCGCATGTTCCATAAGCCTGAGCTTAAAAGCCCTTTTAGTTTCCCCAATGTAAAATTTATTACATGGGCATTTAAGGGCATATATCACTCCCCTCAGAATTACAACTAAAATTATTACATACATTAAAACTAACATTATTAATATAAAGAAAACTAGTAACTATAAAACTACAAGCCTTACATTTCCCACATTTATGCGTACCACTTATAGGTAAACTACGATGTATATAAGCAATAGGCATAACAAATCTACTTTTTACTAAAAAGTCCTTTATATTCCTACCTCTTTTGTAGGAAAACTTTAATTTGGCATTTAGCCAAGATGACACATTATTCAGAGAATTAAAAAAATTCCAATAATGGTTGACTAACTTAACCAATTCAACACTAAAACAGCCATAAGTTGTAACAAAATATAAATCATCCTTTTGCTCATGAATTTTACCATTATATTCAACCGGATGATTAATATACAACTTATTAACAACTTTATTACATCTATATCCAGAAAACTTCATATAGCTATTTTTAATTATTTCTTCATTGTAACCCCTTTGACGAAACATGTTCATCAGTAAGTTCAATTCTTTGTTGAACACATCTTCATTATTACATAATCTGGAAATATGAACAATTTCCCCATATGGCAAAGCTTCCAAAGTATGGGGGGGGGGTGGCAACTAGTGCCATGAACATATTGTACACCCCCAACAACTGATATACAGTAAGTGTCTACTTGGAAATGATAACATTGTCCTCTGTAAATCATGGGTGATACATTAAATGTTGGTCATTCAAAGCAGACCCCGATTCTCTGAGTCCAGTTACCTCCCTCCTTATCTTCACTTTCAGAGAAACTGATATAAATGATGTCTGTTTTGATTGATATCTGAAAACAGGTATACTGAGAATGGAGTCTGAACTGTGTTTTGTACTTTGTCTTTCTGAGCTGTACAAAAGCCTTTCAAACAAAGCATAAACCAGTAGTGTTTCTCTATACAAATCTAGTTACTCAGAGATAACTTGAAAAAGTATGTGGTGAAAGATTGGAAGTTCATTGTGTTTAACTAAATAAAGAAGATTCATTTATTTTCCATGGTTCTTGGAGCTGGTTTCTTTGTTTTACTCAGAGAGTGAGAAACAGGGAGAAACCACAACCATCTGTTTCTCTTCTCCCTTTCAGAATTGTATGGCATTAACAAGCCCACCACAGACTGATTTTATTTACCTCACCCACAGGACATAGCTCAGTATCTTTTTTTTTTTTTTTTTAATTTATTTTTATTGTATTGTTTTCCACAAATACAAAGTAAAAGTACAAAATAATACAGGCAATACAGCATGTATAACATAGATGAATAAAGGTAACCAAACTTTCCAGAGAAAAAACATTTAAACATTTGCAAGAAACTTTGAGACTAATAATTGACGTGATTACAACATATCTAGGGGTTAGAGTAGATAAGGGTTATGGTAAAAAGTTGAGTATTTGGTTTGTATATGCAGGGTACCTTTAATTGCCCAGAATGGAAGAAAAAAAAAAAACAGAACAAAAGAAAAGAAAAACTTAAAAGCTTACAAAAACTAATTACATATTTACAGTATGTACAGTGTTGGAAGCCATCCTTTTGTTGTTATCCCAGGAGCGTGATTTATATGTCAGTGATACAACTATTTATGTTCAGTAACATAGAGGTTTTTATTTTCTATCAGCCACCTACTTAACATTTAACTTTATGTATTCTGTATGCTTATCAAAATTTTCTCTAGGAAATAATTCCAATACGTTTGAAAGTAAATTCTTTTTTTAGTACTTTTAGTAGCTAGTTTGTGGGAGGTGATACATTTAACTGCCATGTCTTTAAAGTTGTTCCATAAGATGTTTTTTTGTTGACCCATTTCTTGGAAAAATAAAATTTGAGTAGCACGCATACTGTAACTAAAATATGCTTGCGCATTCCATTGATTGAGCTAGGAATTATATGCATAATCTTTGTTTCCCAAGAGTGAGTGTTTTTTGTGTAGCTTACTTTCTCTAGCTGCACTGTTAAAGAACACCAGAGATTGGAGATTTTCTCACAGCTCCAGAAGATGTGGAGAATATCTACATCTTCCCTAGAGCAGAAGGGGCACAGTGAGCTTTTTTTGTAACCAAATTATTTGAGAAAAGCCATGGGTGCAATATGCATTGTTGTTAATCATCAGTTGTGTGTATATAAGGTTTTTGAAAGGTATAAGTTTTAAGGTATTGTTTATGGCTTCTTGTTTTTATATTATTGTGATATTATTATTTAAGTTTTCCCAGTATCTTGAGTAGAATAGCGCAGATTTGTATTTTAACTCATTTACCAATTTATAGGATTTTGAAATCATTATTTCTTTAGCTGTTAGAGCTTTGATTATGTTTTGGGTATTTTCTATACTTTGTATTTCTATTTTGTGGTTTGAATATTTTAGGTTTATTATTGATATCCTTTGTCTAAGAATCAAATTATAGCAAGTTGGCGTCTTGAATTTTTCTCTTAGTTTATCAAGTGTATCTTCCTTGTACTGTATGATATCCCATACTGTTAATTCTTTAATTATTGGGAATGGTTTGAGATCAATCATTTTGCTATTTAACTTAATGTGTAGGCTGTAGCAGTACTAATGAATTCTGCAGATTGATGGATAGAAATAGAGATTGGAATGCAGTAACACCATTTTTAATTTTTGGGTGTACTTTGTAAAAGGTTTTTTGTTTGGGTTGGAGGAAAGAAACAGCTTTGGGATTTATGTTTATGGAATTTAGTACATTTGCCCATATTTTGACCCATATTGGGTACCAAGTCTTTTTTGAACTATCATATTCTGCAATTTGAATCAACCTGTTTGCTTTTATAATAAGTTAATACAGACTAAAATCTGGTAGCCCGCCCACCTTTTATTTTTGGTATTGTAAGGTTTTTGTAGCTTATTCTTGTTGTTTTAGGGTGCCATATGAATTTGGAGAGGGCCTTTTCCATTGCTGTAAGCAGTTGTTTTTTGGTAAATTGAGAGTTTAGCTGAAAAAGTGTTTTGGGAAGAATATTCATTTTAATAATGGCAGATTTGGACAGAAGAGATAAATTTAAGTTTTCCCATCTTAAGATGTCTTGCCTATTTTTATCCCATGTTTTTAGGAAATTTGAACAATGCATTTTTTTGTAGGTGTGGGAAAAGTTTATGCCTAGTATTTTAGCTTACATGTTAAATGTATATCAACTAAAAGGAAACATGCTTCATTATGATTTATGGGGTTGAGAGGGAATATGGAGGATTTTTTGGGGTTCATGTTGTAATTTGCTACTGTAGAAAATTGTTTAATTGAGGAAAGTATTTCTGGTAAGTCTGTATTTGGGAGTTTGAAGTATAAATTGAGGTTGTCGGCAAAAGCTGAGTATTTTACTATTGTGTTATAGACCTTTGGGAAATGGTGGTAAGTGTTTTGGGAGATGTGGAGTAGTAGTGGTTCTAAATATATATTGAAAAGGAACGGAGTCAATGGGCAACCTTGGCGAGTTCCGTTTGTGATTTTGATGGGTTTAGAATACCGCTTGTTAATGCTTAATGTGGTCGTGGCATTGCTATTAATCATCTTGATGGCAGTTATAAATGATGTGGGGAAGTTGAAGTGTGACATTAAGAAAAGGAAATCTTGGTCCACATTATCAAAAGCTTTTGAGGCGTCTATTGTAAGTGTGTATCTTCGATAATTGTCTTTAGCTAAGAGAGAAATTAAGGTGTCTAACATACAGGTATTATTGCTCAATTGTCTTTTTTTCATAAAGCCTAGTTATTCTGAGGAAATAATTTTGTCCAAGGTTTTTTGTAATCTGTTAGCTAACAGTGAAGATAATATCTTTATGTCAAGATTTATGAGGGCAAAGGGCCTGTAATTCATAGGATTTAGCTTGTCTGAATTAGGTTTTGGTATTAACATTGTCTTTGAGTTATTTAAGTATTTGTCTGTGAAGCCATATTGTATAATACAGTTATAGAGCCATAACAGCATTGGAGCTAGTATGTGGCTGTTTTTTGTAGAACATAGCTGTAAATCCATCAGGGCCTGGGGATTTGTTAACTTTTAGTTTTTTAATTGCACTTTTTATTTCACTGATTGATAAGGGACTGTTCAGTAAGTTATATTGTTCTTCATCAAGTTTTGGAAATTTTAAATTATTTAAGAACTTCTCTTGTAGATTAGACAAATGTTTATGCTTTTTGGGGTTATATATCTTGTTGTAAATGCCCCAGAACATGTTAATTATATCTTCGTTGTTATGTAGATTTCTGTCTTTATAGTGTATTTCTGGGAGGGTTCCTGTTAGAACCACGAACACCTGAAATTTCGAATGGCATATGGTCGACACCATTTGATCGAAATTTCAAGCATTCGAAGGTTAAACATAATGGCACCATTCAGTGCAGAATGGGAGAATTTCCCTTTTTTGCACTGAAGTGCGATCTCAGAGTTGATATATTTAAGTAGGGGGTGCACCGTTAAGGTACTTTTTTTTTTTTTTTTTATTATTTATTCGAACTTTTAAACATCGATCATATGTTGTCGAACAAATGGGATTCGAAGTTCAGAAAGTTCTAATATATAATATAGACCCTTTCTGGGATATTATGAAGAGTTTTTTTATGTTTATAATACTTGCTAGTACCTTAGAAGGGGTTTGTGCCCATTCAGTGTAGTTATATATGAGTTTCAGTTCATTTATTGTATGTTTATGTAGTTGTATAGAGTAAAGTTTTTTTTGAGTGTGTTGTAATTTCCTTTCTAGTTCTTGTGAGTGATGGGTTTGTAATTGTAATTCAGTGCTTGTGTATTGCGATTCAAGCAGTCTAATCTTTTCTTGCTCTTGTTTTTTGTACAGTGAAGCTTTCTGTATTAAAATTTCCCTTAATACAGTTTTGGTGGCAGCCCATTGAATGTCTAATGGAATTTGGCATTGTGATGTATCTTGGTCCAGTTGTTTTATAGTTTTACCTAACTCCTCAATTAACTCTTTATGGTTTAAAATGTTATTGTTTAAGTACCAGTCGTATGGACCTCGCTGTTTAGGAGATTGGAGATTTTTGTTGAGGGTAATTATGCTTCTGGAGTGATCTGAGATTATTCTATTATTTATTACATAGTTTTGGCAAAACCTAGAGAGGTATGAGGAGATCAGGAAATAGTCTATTCTTGACCATACTTTATGTGGAGGGGAATAAAAAGTATATTTGTTTATTGATATGTCATGATCCAAATTTAGGTAGGGATCGACAAGGTTGTGATTTTGTATAAGATCATTTGAACTGATGTGACTTGGGCTGATTGTTTTCTGTTTTTATTACAACTATCGGTAAGTGGGTCAATTAGGCAATTCCAACCCCCCCCCATAATGATGCAGTGATTGAGAAACTTTAAGAGCAGGTTATAGATTTCGTATAAAAGGAAATGCTTGTTTGAACATATATTCAAGAAGAGCGTATTGTTTTTTGTTTGTGGATGCGTGCTAGTGAAAAAACACAATTTTCCTTTCGTATCATAGTTGCTATTAGTTATGTTCTCTTGAGTAGCTGTTCCTTTTGTAGCAGAGCTGTCTCCTGATGAAATGATTTGCTTGATCCATTTTATTGAGCTAATTTTTAACCATTGTTCTTTGTTTAGGTGTGTTTCTTGTAAGAATGTGATTGGAATTAGCTTGATAGATTAAGTGTAGGATTAGGTTTATCTTTTTACTATCACCTTACCAATTAATATTCCAAGTATCAAGTGTATACATGCCTAGCTATATATCATTTGTATACAGATTAAATAGTGACTTTGGGTTATTTTTATATTTGTAATGAATTAAGTAATTGTGATGGAGAAAATTATTTTTGGGTAGCATACATTTAAACAGGATGTCTTCCAACCTTTGTACACCCCCCCCCCCCCATGCCTGCCCACCTATCTCCCTTCCTTTTTGTGGTATTATATTTTATATTTAGTGTGTTGTTTGTATACCATCTGGGAGAGGTGTTATAGTGTTGGTAAAGGGAGATATTAACTAGGAACTTTACTTCGTTCCAAGTGACGCTAATCATGCCTGACACACAGTTGCTTGCTCCTTAATGAAGTGTGTGCTCTACAAACCTGTTGGAACTATTTACAGATTATTTCACAATAGTGTGTAAATAACTTTATAAGTAAAAAGAAAAACATTTTGTAAAGCCTGCAGTATGATTTCATTAATTGCAGTTTTTAGGACTAGCTTCCATTTGAGGATTGTTTGTAGGAAAGCCATTTAAAAAGTTACAACCCCCCTTTTATTTTTAACTAAAGAAACTAGCTTGTGCACAATTAAACAAAGTTTATCTAATTATACTTAAATGGTGATAAAGTATTTTTGCATTGAACATTGAACCCCTTTTTGCAGTATAATGACATTCAGAAACAACTGAAGGGGCACAAAACTCAGCTTTTGCAAGTGTTCAACTACTTTTAAACATGGTGATTAATGTGCACTTTACACCTAGTGCAATTCTAGCAGACCTCCTAACCACATTGTAACTGCAATATAGGGCTGCATTGAAAACGATTAATGATTATGCTAGAGCTGTAAGTCTTCTTTACTAATACATCCACATTTTTAGATAACAACATAAATACAGAGCATGAAGACATTTAGTTAACAGTCCTTTTAAGAACTAGAGGAATTTTTTTTTTTTAGAAAGAACAGAAACATCTTGCTGAATCTACATGAAGTGTTCCCTGCATAGGGCAGCTTTTTAACTTTGTTTAGTACAAAAGAGCTTTACATACCTAACACACAGACCAGAAAGAAAACTAAAATAGATGTATACTGAAGTCCTTCAATGCCTTGTTGTATTTTAAACAGACACATCTTTCATGCAAAGTTTGTAGATAAATAAACATTCTTCTTTATCATTTCACATTTGACAATTACTAGATACATTTCCATTATAGCACAAAAAGCCTTTTAGAAACTTGTAACAACAAAAAAGAAAAAAAAAAAAACTGCATTTTCTGAGACATTAGCATAGCACTTGTTTAGAATCCTTTAATTGTACTTGTAAAAGTCTTGTTTTGTTACCTTAAGAAGCTTTTTCTTCATAGATTTGCATAGTTCCATTGATTCTGATTACCTTTAGTACTGTACATTGAGTCTTGCAGATCCCAGTAGTGCTTTGCGGCTCCTGACCTTCAGAGGAAGTTGTCATTTGACCTCCCAACACTGCATGGATCTGGATATTGTTACTTCCGTTTTTTCGCTCGCAAAAACAGCTCTCCGGATCATCAAAAGTGGTAAATTTATTTTATTTGAGCTTGTTTGGATATTTTCTGTGGCTGGGAGTGATTAATATTTTCCTTTCTTGCTTCATTTTCATTTTTTTGCGGTTTTCGGCTATACAGTATATTTAGGTTTATTAAGTACAATGTGTAGAGCTTGTGTAGACTTCTTATGTAGTTAGATTTAACTTTATGTAGGAGTTTCACAGTTTGCTGAGTATTTCGGGGTAAATTACGTAGTAATGCATTTGCTATGTGGTTTTTGACTATTGAACTGCATTTTACAATTAAACAGACATTTGACCATGACATTTGTGTTTACACACGGTGTTTTATAGCCGGAATGCAGAAGCTAAATATTCACATATGCAGAACATTATATTACTGTTTTATAGCCTTACCATGAAGCATAGCTTTTAAAAAAGCTGGTTTAAGCTTTAGTTTGTCGGCTATGTTGCTGTGCTATTTCTTTGCTTCAGGGGAATCTCCGAATGTTATGATGAAGGTGTTTTAGCTTCAGTTTTATTTTGTGCACAGTATTTTTGATCTTTATAGCTGAATAGAAGTTTCGCAGGATAATGCATTTGAAATCTGATATTCTTCTTTATTAGATAAGAACAGAAAGAGGCTAGTTCTTGGTGTTCTTGCTTGATGGGCAGAGGTAGGTCTTGCATAATACTTATTTTATGTTATGTTTCTTTTCTGTTTAGCAGCCGTTAGGATCATGTTGGCGTGTGCTGCATTAAGTATTTTTACATAGATTTGTCTTGGTACAGTTTCATGCTGTGTTCTCCAAAGAGATCTGTGTGCACGTTCACTGATCATTTCTTTTGCTATATTCTTATTTTCAACAGTTGTTTCCACAATCTCTTTAATTATTGTATTCAGTTGGGTTTGGTCAAACACTTCAGGTACCCCTCTTATAATTATATTGTTCCTTCTGTTTCTTGCTTCAAGGACTATCATTTTTGATTGGAGTTCTCATATGATCTGTTCATTGGTTTTAATTGTAGTCTTCAGGGCTTTGATTTCAGATGTGTTTTCCTCAGTCTTAGTTTCATTTAAGGTTAGTCTTTCCACAGTTTGTTCAATGCTGTTTCCCACAGAACTAAGCTTTTCAGAAAACTCACAAATGTCATTCTGGAGTGGTTGTAAGGCTGTTTTTATATCTTCTACTGAGTATGAGTTTTCATTTTTTGCTCTTAAAGAAATGTTATTAGTTTCCTGTTGTGACTTAGACGTTTTCTGTCGCTTGCTTGCTGTGTCCTTTTCAGGGGTCACAATTGCAGATAATTTTGATTTGGACGTTTGTATTTCCATTAGTACCTTACTTTGATCCTGGGTGCTAGCTATAGTGATTTTTATTTTTGTTTTGAAGTTTTTTCAGATGTTGCTGAGCTGTAAAATTGAGCAGGCCTTGGCACACGGTCCCAGTCACTGCTTCCCTGCTGGCTTAGAAGGTACTTTAAAAGTTCAAATTTAGCTTTATATTTTTAGATAGAGCTGTTTTTCCTTGCTTCTTAGATGTTGTTTGTGCCAGGGTTATGCAGGTTTTACCTTTTAGACATAGGATGTTTAGGCTTTGTTGCAGATTACACTTTTAATTTATGGAGCTGCAGCTTAATGCATGTCTAGTGTTCAGTGGCCATCTTGGAATACATGGACAAAGCTCAGTATCTGTTAGAAACAAGTGCAGTACTTCCAGCTGGAAATAAAAAGGTCCAATACAAACTATAATAACTTAGAAGTAAATTACCCTTTAACTGAATAAAATTGGAGCCAGACTGCAAACAATGTACTGGTATGAAAAGGACATCAAGGAACATCACAATGAAATACAGCAGATCTGGTCAGCATCTCCAAAAATGTAGCAGGTTGCTGATATTAAAGGATTCCATTGACCACTGCATCCCTCATAGTGGCTGTGTGCCTGATTTTAGTATTATTTTTTCAATTGTACATTTTCTGACATGCATCTATAGTTAAAGAATTGCATTTAGTTGTGATGTACTCTGACTCAAACAGCCAAGTTCATCAATTCCAGCAATGCCATCAGATAAGGCACTCAAACATGACAGAAAACTGATTCAGTTAATTACCTTAAGAGTTACTTTTATTTAGCCTCCCAGACCACTAAATTGTCTTGTGAGCTTCAAGCTCAGATTGGCTCAAATTGTTTTTTTGTGTTTATGTATTCATTTATAGTTTGTTATCTAGGTAAGTCCTGCTTGGCAAAGCCCATTTACTGAAATGATTCCAGGATAAAAGTTATCAGTTTATTAACTACAATAAGAAGCAAACATTATAAGCAGTACAGACATTGGTTATTATAGGCAAACTTTAACACTAAGTTAAGAGTTCAGTATTTTTATTGAAGCAGTGTATATGAGATAGATTTTTTGAGAGTAGGTATTCTAGCAGAGATTTGATTTCAGCTTTATATGTAATGAATGATAGTCTTATTATTTTTAGAACAGGAGCTGTTGATGAATATGTTTATGCTGGCAACAATGTCTTTAACTTAACAGGGATGATCCATTTATTTTGTTGCTAAATATTCCAATATTTCCTCTTAAAAAGTTTCTCTTTTGAAAAAACATTGGCAGTTGCTACTTACTGATACTGCTCTCATGAATGTTTTACCTCACATGGTTCTGTGGTATAGACAGGTAAGGCTCTAATTTTGCTGCAGGTGATCCGAGTTCAGATAGCATTTCAGGCTCCTGTGGGAGCTTGCCAGAGAGGATGGGCATGCAAGGCTACTGCCAGCTCACCCATTCCAAGGAGGGAAGTGAGGCAGGTATGACTTGCTACATAGATGACATGTAGTGAGAGGCCTAGATGTCTTCACAGTGGATTTATGAGCTGGTTGAGCTTGTACTACTGTAGTGTAACTACACTGAGTAGCTAAGAGGAAGCTGTGTGCAGAGACATGATATCCCCTGGGAGGGTAGCAGTTGCCGTCACGAAGGGGTTTGGTGGGTGTTCTCAGTGGCAGAGGGTAGGACACTGCCATGGCTAGCAAGCTGGTCTGCTCCCCACTACTTGACTCTTGACTGGAACAGAGGTTTGCTGGGGATTCCCAAGTGGGGATTCCCAAGCGGGACAATAGGCATCCCCAGAAATGAATGGGGCAAGTTGGGCAATGGTAAAGGTGCAGCTACAATATCTTAGAAGGTGGGTACCAGTTTAAGGGATAAGCTGATTTCAATTATTTCATCTATATACATGACGGCCTTGTCAGACTTTTTTATTTTTGTCATCTTGCACATTCCCTTGTAGTCATTGCAATGTTTGTAAATATGTGAGCTGTGAAACTCATTGGTTAATGCTTTCCGGTAAATTTGAGGCATGCTGTTCTGTAGCTGTGATTATTTCAGTGTTGGCCTTTGCATATTTGTTCACTCTTTTATATATGTAAAACAATTCTCTCTGTATGTGTTAGGATTTTAGAGTATTTAAGGGTCTGTATACTTATGAGTCTCAATAGAACTGTTGCAGGGCATGTTTGAACATACAGTGGTAGTACTGGAGTATTAAACGTCATAAGGGTCATACATAATAAATTTACAGTACAATATCAACATACTGTTTTATGTAATCTTAAAGCTATGCATATTCTGAAACTTAATTCTATGAAAATGGTTTATTGGTGTTCATATTGGTTATATTTAAATGATTATGTTTTCATGAACATTGCTAACCATTGGAAGAGTTGTTTAATTTGAGGTGCTGCATAATATGGCCTTTTTCCTGTGTAGTTGCCTGAATTTGTGGTCTGAGAACTTTTTGGTTGCTTATATCACTGTTTTTTACATGCAGTGATGGATAATTTGGATAATTTTGAGAACAGCAGTGCAGTTCAGCACATGGTTGATGTAGAAACAGTAGAGCAGCATTACAGGGAATGTAGCCGTTTGTTGCTAGACGTGTCATCTGCTTTTACTACAACAATGGATTAAAATTTGTCCAAACACTTTTGAGTTATTTAATGTTAGTTTGAATTTATTTTTGCAAGGTGTAACTCCTGCAGTGATCTACAATTGATTCACTCAGGGCACCCACACAAAGACAATTTAATGATAGGTACTGCAAAAGTGTACTCTGTGCTATTTTACTTTACCTGCACTGACTATTTTCAACAGGTAATTATATATGTATTTTTGGATGTAAGCATGATAATTAATTTAGTGCTGCTGCCCTACTTCTCTGTAACTTTTTATAAAGGCCATAAAGTATGGCAATGTACTCATCTGAGAAAATGGCACCTTAGACTTTCTCACTCCTCTGTTCCTTAGCATTGTTTCATTGAAAGTACAGATAAGGAGAGTGATAACTGTGGTCAGAGTAAAGGGATACTCTGTGATTGACGAACAGTTTATCACCCATGGTCTACAGTGGGCAGTTTTACCAATTCCCAGTAGGTTGTCACTATATCAGACTGATTTAAGTTTTACTATGTGTTTTTGTAGTGAGGATGTTTTTTCCCTGCATCCCAGTATGTGACATTTCTGCCCCAACACCCCTAAATTCTGAAAATATTACCCTAACAGTTGCTCTTACAGGAATAACAAATGCTTTGGATATTTGTGCAATTTTTTCAACCGTAATGGTTAAACTAAATTATTTTGCAATCAGGTATTTTTAGAGCAACATTTGGCTCTTCATTTGGTCCCATGGAAGCTGTGTATTATTTAACAGCTCTCAGCTCATTTTACAGAGAATGAATAAGATTTAGAACTATGGCAAGAGGTTACCTGTAGAGTTTCAGAAATGTGTTATGAATCTGCGGTAGCATGCATTTCTGGTTTCAGAAATCAAATCAGATGCCGGTAGATTTGAATAAACTATTATCACACTGGTTAAGGTTTTGAAAAAAAAAGCTAATCCAAATGTAAACCTTGACAGAATTCAACAAGCCATCTTAAAGCATAAACAGAGAAAATTACAAGTGGATATAAGATACTTTGAACAGCAACGTGTATTTAAAAGGCATGAAACCCACCTCTTAACAAAGACATCTTATTAAGACTAGGAAGCAGGGGTGGAATCATTAACAAGAGAGTATGTGGATGCTGGAAGTTATCTCCCAAACGGTCATTTTGTTCGTTCTCTCTTCTGTGCATTCAGCAAGTCTGCCAAATATAGGAGAAACCTTTGATGAGATGCTGCAGCATTCTGTAGCACTGTGAAAATGAAAATGGACAGTTCTTCAGAAGCAGTAGTGGTAGCAACCCAAGAAACCCTGCAGATAGTTAATTTAGTGGACTATCCATTATCTAAGAAAAAAAAACAGGACAGAGTAATGATGAATGTAAGTGATGTTTGTTTTGACTGATTTACGAAAATGGAGTCTACACCCTGTGGTGTACTTTGTCTTACTAAGTTATACATCAAGCCTTTCAAACAAAGCATAAACTAAAATAGAGTTCCTCCAAACAAATCTAATTACCCAGAGAGAGAGAGAGACAGAGTGAGAAATAAACAAGTGGAAAACAGAACCATCAACGGTTTCTCTTCTCCCCTTGAGAACTGTTTGCCACACTCATGCCCACTTTAGACTGACCTCATTTACCTTGCCCAAAAAGGTATTGTACTCTCCATCTAGAAGGAAAAAAGAAATGGTATGATAATCCAGAGTAAATAAAGGCAATGATGACTTTAGGTATGACAAGTGTGTTAAAATAAATCATAGTCACGTGCAGCAGAACTGGACAATGTCTCTGAAAATACAGCAAATTATTTCTAGTCAAAAACACTGCAAATATCTCATTAAAACAAATGAAAGCACCGCTTATATTTATTTAATCATTTATTCTGTTTATTAATCAGGGTAGTGGACTGATTCACACAAGACCAATGCCAGTCAAAACATGTAGAGTACAGCAGTCAAATACAACTGCTTACAGAGGGGATATAAGTAATAATATCAAAAAATAGATATTCAATGTTTGTATTATTAACTTAATTAAATGTAATGTTAGATTTCCTGCTATGTGAACGGTGAATGTTGCTGAATGCTTTAGGTGATTATTTCCTTTTTGCTATAAGATTCACAAGGAGGAGAAGGAAGAGCTGACTTCACATTGGAGATACTTAAGTTGAGATGGGAAGTCACACTACACTTATCTTACAGACTGTATTAATAAAGAGTGTGTCTTGCAGCACAGGTACTGTCTATTTCTCTCAAATCAGTTATGTCTTAGAGTATCTGTTCTTAATGTTATATGATGAGCCATCAGTTAATAAAGTGAGATCATGGTGTGCAACACAGGGCAAACAATGAGAAATAGCTAAAATAATCTATGGTAATAGACAGATGTTTAATAGCATTGATTCAAGTCGTTCAGCTCTGTGGTGCAAAGCGGTAAAACTCTGTTACAAAGATGACTCCAAGATCAAATAGTGCCGTGACCACTGCAGCATCCATCCCAAGAGACAGGGAGAGTAAAAGTAAGTGGGTCTATATTAAAAGACCAAAGAGGTGTTTCAGCAAACACCTCTTAGTCGACATGTAATGAGCAAATGCACTAAAGTGCGAACGCTCAAAACAGAGATTTCTTTCCCTGGGAAAGAAATCGCTTGGCCACCCCCCCCAGTGCTTGCCCCTTTCCTCACTGTAGTGCGATCTCGGAGTTGATATATTTAGTTGGAGTGTGAGGGCGAAGCCCCCTACGTTGTTATATTTTAAAGTGTGTGTTTGTGTTAGCGGTTTCTTTCCCAGGGAAAGAAACCGCTGTTTTGAGAGTTTGCATTTTAGTGCTTTCGCTCATTACGTGTCGACCAAGAAGTGTTCGCTGAAACACCTCTTCGCTCTTTTAATATAGACCCAAAGTAAGTTCCTAAGGCCAGCTTACACATCAGTCTGCTCCATTAGATAGTGAGCAGAAACTGGATTTGACAGCAAGTCATGTATAAAGTTGAGGGTTAGACCCCACTCAACAACATGTTTGTGAACTGTAGTCAGTGTTAGGCATACGAAGGCAACAAAGTGTTAGCATAGTGGGAATACCACTCACCCTGGCTGCCTCAGGGCTGACTGGAATCAGGTTTAAAGCAAACACCTTGATGGTTTCCTGGATGATGGTGCCTCATGACTGTCAAGGAAATGGGGAAACCTGACCAGAACTCATGTAGAGTCATATATTTGGAGGCAAAAACTTTAAAGAAACATGCCTGTTTAAAACAGTGTTACCAATCAGATAGAAAATCAAAAAGGAACTATGGTCGAACATCTAAAATTGTTCTCTTAAAAAGCACTTCAGTCTCAAAAACATTACTAACAATTTTTCAGGATCCCTTTTTTGTGATGGAGAAAACCATATGTAGGTGATCTTCCCTTCTACCTACCAAACTTAATCTAATCAGCTATGAGGTCACTGCACTTTGTGGAGGGGTAGACAACAACTTCAGCAGACTCATATCAGGGAAGAGCATTTCAACCAAGTCAGTATATATTTCTACAATGGAACATTTTCAGTCTGACAAGATACCCCAGTAAGATGCTTCATTGCATTGTCATAGTTTTGGAAAGAGAAAGGTATAAAAGGCCCTACACAAACTCCTCTCAGGGCCCTTCGTGGGACACTTAAGAGTGGCTTTACTTTATCAGCAGTCAAAAGCAAAGTTGATCAAAATAGGGGCCCTTATCAAAGTTAACACAGGAGCTCCCAGAAAGACGAAAGAAATGAGATCCTCACAGAACTGGCAAATTCATAACATCCATTTCTTTTTTATCTTTACATCATGTGATTGGCTTTCTTTCATTTTCATATGTATTTATTTTCAGTTTACCAGAAGTAAATTTAAACACTTCAAAGGCAGAGTATAGTAATGGTCCAAGGAGTTCTTCCAAATGACTGTTCTTATTTTTTTCTAAACTGCAACATAGTAACTGTACAATGTGTTGCACATTGATTTATTCTATTTTTAGTAAATCTAATTAAAAAGTTTAATGAGTTCTCCTCTGATTGGCTGCAGCCTGGTATGCAGGGGGCCCCAACGGTGGCAATGATCGATGGTGCCTTAAACTGGCCTTTCATGTATTTGTAATGGCCCTGTCTCTGATGAACATAGATAGGTAGGAGCAGCAAACAAATTGCATAAAGAATGGTAAAAGATGGTGCAAAATTCTCAAAAAATAATAAATAATAAATGGAAGACAAAACAAAGGCAGTCTTAAACCTCCCTGAAATAAGAAAGCAAGTTAAAGCAGGAATTACGTTCTTAAATATGCTGAAGACATTGGTTCCCAAGATGATGCTGGAGTGAAAAAGGTCTTGAGGAATCAGATGGAAGTAGTTGTCACGTTCCACTTTAATATACCACTCAAACACCCAAAGATCTTTGACGACCTTTATTGTATAACATAATAAATGATAAAAACATGAAACTTTATTAAACACAATACAGCTTAAATTCCTTGTAAAAGAAAACACAAAATAAATAACCATAAGGGCAGCGTAACCACTCACCCTTGGGATAATCGGCATCTCCCATTTGCTCACTTATCTTCGCACTTACAAGGCAGTGTTCCACCGCTCACCTTCAGCATCTCTTCACCAATCCAAACCATCAAGTCCAAAAACACCTACACCATCAATCCTTACCACTTCAATTATCCACCAGAGGGGAAACAGAAGAGGGGCAAGCCTATCCCTCTTCTCCGCCACCCATGGGCTGTTCCACCTCCACCTTTTCCCGACTAACCAATCCCTCCAAAAATAACCCCAAATTTAAATTAAACAAATCAAGTCCAAATTCACTAAGGTGAACCCCATTAGCCCTATACCACATGGGATCCCTGTCCTCAAGCTCACTATGCCAGATAGTATGCACCCCCATCCCCTTCAACTGTTTTGCCAGGATAAAATTAACATACTTACTAGCCCGCTCAATTACAGCAAGATTCTTTACCTCCCTCCAAACTAGCCTGTGAATAATTTCTGACCAAACCAGACAGACCGATGGTTAAAGCTTCCTTAAAGCTAAAATATCTTCACATATATTATAAACTAGCTGCTTCTTCAGAATCACACCCAAATCATTCCCTGCTAGATGAATCAACAAATATTGAGGCAACCCCCACTGGCTCTGCAACACTGTAAATACCTGAAGTATCTGGTTCCACATCAACCCTCTAATACTATGCCAGGTAACCTTCAATCCGAAATGCTGTAAGCCCAAACCCATGCCATTGGTTCTAACCATAGCCTGCCTAGCTGCCCAATACATGAATGAATGGCCTAAAATGACAATCCTTTCCCCTAAGGAGAAAAAAAAAATAACCACAAAATAACTATACCAAACCTTATTTAATATGTCAGAAATGCCTTAGAGGACCACCGCCCCACCCTCTTAATGACTTCAATCGAACTTCTTCCTTTCGCTAGATCAGATGCCCTACCCATCCTGAAAGAATGAGTAGAAAATTTGTCCCCCTCTAAGCCCACACTGAGAAGAATCCTTCTCATGACTAAATTCAACTGCTCCCCTGTTAACGCTGTACCACTTTCTGAAGTAAAAACTAACCCTTGTGCCCTACCCTCTCTAGCCACACAGTCTCCTTCTCCACGCTTCCAGACACATCCATACTGCCCTAACTTCCCCCAAAACTATAAATGTCCCTTTCCCTTCTTGATCAGTTTTTGATGACCTCAAACTAATGTGCACCATCCTTTGCAATATCAGCACATCATCCCACACCAATGAACCCAGTAATTCTGACACACAGAAAGCTCCACAGTGCATCCATACACTTACTGTACCCCCACATTACATATTCTTCTGAGCTTCCACATACTCTGCTTAAACCCTTTAACAACATTCTTAAAATCCCCGTAGTTACTGGCCATCTCCTATCCCTAGAAGGGCCTTCACTTCTACCCCAACCTTTCAAAACACACCCAACTGTCCATGACTTAGTCTAATCCTCTAATTTGGCCAACCGGGCAAATATACCAATTGCTGCCAAAGCCACCTTCACTGATCTTACTGCCTTGCCCTGTATCCTCAGCATGGCTAAATAACGTAGCAATAAACTTTCCGACCACACACACTCCTCTTCCAGTAAATGTCTCACAAAACTATCAAAATCATACAATGCCCTACCGTTTGCTTTCTTGGTGGATATTGTCCATGACTGCTGCACCAACCCGCTGATCAATGCTGCCTAATCTGCCAAATCTCATCTGCTACCACTATGGGGTCCTTTGCTGCTATCGGAGCACCTGCCGAAACCTGCAAAACTGAAAACGAGACATGCTGTCCAGCTATCTCATTCTTCTCCCCTGGTACATGCATCCCTGTAAAAGAAAAATTACTCAACAAACTCTGCAACACTAGCTTACAAAGATCCAATAGCAATCATACCGATTTAGCTGTCTTAACCTGCAACACTCTCACTACTGCAATATTGTCCAAATTAAACACTACCCTCCTACCAATTCTGCCATACCACTGCTGCAGCCCACATCGGCATAAGCTACAAGAAGGCAGCATCCCACTTTCATTCCTCTTGGCAATGAGGAGGCCATAGTAATGAAAACCATTGCCCAGCAAAAAACGCTCCCATATCTAACCCCCCAGTTGCATCTGTAAACAACTGTAAATCCCCTTGACCTACCCAGTGTGTCTGTCAAAATGTAATCCCTTTAAACTGATGTAAAAACTGTGACCACAAAGCTAAGTCCTCCTCTGCTAACTTACTAACCCTTACCCTGTTGTGCTTACTTTTATCTCCTTTCACTAGTAAAGCCACCAACCTACAACTATATGTCCAGGATGCACTGCCCTGCAAGCAAAATTCAACAACCCCAACAACTCTATGACATCTCTCACCCGAACCTTACTTTTGGAGCTCACCCACATTATTTTCTCTTGTAGACGAACCACCTTCTCCCTCGGCAAATGAAATAGACCTTGACCCACATCCCCATTCAATCCCAGGAAATCTAACACTTTTGCCGGGCCCTCCAGCTTATGCTTAGCCAGTGGCACTCCCAAAAC
This sequence comes from Protopterus annectens, assembly GCF_019279795.1. NCBI lineage: Eukaryota > Metazoa > Chordata > Ceratodontiformes > Protopteridae > Protopterus > Protopterus annectens. The sequence goes on from NC_056745.1 coordinate 1,224,693,484, forward strand.
CTTTCACATCCCCACAAACGCACGTATCGCCTCCTGTGCCCCTTCTTTCCCCTCACCTACTAGCAAGAAGTCATCTAGGTAATGTACTGCTCTTTGCCCTTCCACCCTCTGTTGCCAGATCCAATGCAAGCCCGTGCTGAACCTTTCAAAAGTAAACAAGCCACTGCACATCCCATCAGCATCACTGTGTCAAAATAGAAACTATCCCCCACTACCATGTCCAGTAATGGCAGCAACAGACGAAAGGCCGACTCAATATCTACCTTCCACAGGCAAGGGTTCACCAAACTTCTCATGATGTGGACCACATCATTCAGGGATGCATACGTCACTCTAACTTCTGCCCCAGGGATGAAATCATTAACAGAATTGCCTTCAGGGTACGATAAATGATGTATTAAGTGAAACTCACCCGGCCTCTTCTTGGGAACTAAACCCAAAGTTGACACTTTAAATTGAGTAAATGGCGGACTAACAAATGGGCCCAACAATCTACCCGCCTGGCACTCCTTTTCAATCAAAGCTCTCACAACATCCTCCCTCCCATGCACTGACTTCAAATTTTCCCCCACCTTACCATCACTCACTAAATTAGACTTGATCAAAATCCCCTCGAGAAACCCTCAACCAATTCCCCCAGCCACTGCCTGCAGCGGATACTGTGCCAGCAAATCCCCCAAGACTTGGACCTTAATAGGTGAATGAGTCACCTGGGCACCCCCTAGTTCCTCAAAAGGACTTTGGCCAAAAAAATTGGCCCTGCCCCATAGCCCTTGTAGTGCCATGGGAGGCCCACTCCATCCTCTCTGACCCGGAACCAAAGTGACTCTCACCCTTACCACATTGCATTGCTGAATGTACACCCATACACTTTGAACAAGGATGGGAGAATCTGCAACCTGTCGAAGAACATCTCTGCGAATTAAAAGCCCAGCATACTCCGACTCCCCCTTCAGGCATACCCATTCTATTACCCAACCCAAAGCTGTCCATCGCGGTGGACAAGCAGATATCAGTGTGTTTAACTTCCCACTGCATGGATTTGTCAACAGCCTTCCTTTTGCAGAACTTCTGATCGTACCATAGCCATGCATTACCTGGCCGTATCCTTTGTGTCTCTCGTATAGTCCAAAAATAGGCCAGGAATGGAAGGGCCAAAGATTCCCTTTCCAACCACACTGCCATATAATATATAAAGGCCAAGACCCAATTTTTCCATGTCCTCTGCTGAAACTTACCCACACGCCTGCGACCTAATGTTGCCAAGGCTGCCATGCGGTCCTTCTATTTGCCATCTCAGTTTCCATCAAATGCTGTACCCCATCTGCATCAATTAACTCAAAAATATCTATGTATTCTCCTTTCCAAATCTTGTCCTTCACCGCAAGCAAGATATGATGAGTTAAAAGGATAGTTGCACCCTTCTGCCCTAACACCTGTGTCGCCAGCCAATCCCCTGGCAGTGTTCCAAAGTCTGACTCTACCTCATCTAAACAAGGGTCCGTGTCTTCCTCAAACAATGGAGGGGTACTGTCAAAACTCAATTCATGACCTGCTAATGCCTGCAAACCCTCACCTATGGCAGAGCCTCCACCTACACCCCGGAAGGCCCTGGACCTTCCGTTAATCATGCCTTGCATCCCCACACTCAACCCCAAACAATCACTCCCCACTACCTGTCCTTCAGCTTCTCCCCCAGTAGAACCTAACAAATCATTACCTGTCGGGGCTGAAGGTGGTGCCACCGGTGTTTCAACCTCCATTGTCCTCTCTTCCACTATCGTCGTCTGTCCTGGTCTCTCAGCTTTGGATGCTTGTATACTCCTGCCCATCTGCTTTCTCTTCTGAGCCTTAGGACCCTGTGTGCTAGTCATTGCAACCTCATTCGGCATCTCACGAAACAAGTCCTCTGCTTGTGCCACGATACTCGCCCATTTCTGCCTCAATGCCCGTGCCTCTGCCATGATTTCCAATTCACTACCTGAAAAACAGACACTGTAAGTATATGGGGAAAAAAAACACTTTAAAAACACTTGATAATTCCATGCCAGCCTTTCGTGACATAGGGTAACAGCTCCCTGCACAGTACTGCAACACGTCTCACAGACCCAGCCCAGGCCCAAGACAAGGTAGGAGCTCCATAAAGTCCTCCATAGCAAGACTTGAACCCAAGACTTTGCACTGCAATCACAGCAACATCCAAAGCTCCATACCAGGCATGCCTACCACTCATGACATACCTAACCCTCCTCATAATAATAACATTTCTTTTTTTTTTTTACTTGCTACCAACCTGTTATATTTTTTTCTTATTATTATTACCACACTCCCTCATACAACCTACCTGGCCTTTGATCTGGATCAGCCTCCGACCCTCACTACCACCCATCATATGCAGTCTTGTAGTCAAATAGACTTCTGCTTTATTTTCCTATTTCATTTTTTTTTTTTTTTTAGCTTTCCATAACACGAACACCTCCGACATTACTGCACATGGGTGCAATCAATCATGGCCAGCAGGAAGCCTGTGAAATGCCGTGTGGCCTCACCAGCAGAGACACAAAACGAGCCAACTCTGGAACTCCCCACAACCACCATCGTTCAAAAATCACTAAAACGACTTATTATACTCCATTTGTATTATTTATAATTTTTTTTTATGTATTACGGCCACCAGCGTGCTGTGCATGAGTAGCCAGCTGTTAACAGCCCACGGAAAGCCCGTGAAATGCCACTACCACCAATGAAACCAGGGACATAACTTTAAAGCAAATCAGCCAACCCACACACGGAAAGTGCCACGAGCATCACCAGCAGCAAGAAATTTGGACAAAGCCATAATAAAAGTGGGACAAAGGCCCAAAACAGGGTCAATTTTAAACATTTCTTTTACACACTTATCAAGGTTGATCAAATCACAAGTTATGCGATACATGAGTTTCTTAAGGGTCTGAAGACTAATTCAAATCTCTGTCTTTACCTTCCAGCTTTAATCTTTAAAATATTTGCCACTAAGCTGCCCACACACTTGAAAACTGACCGCAAATAAGAAGCAAGCTCAGTACAGCTGAGAGGCATGACCGAGCCCTCTCCTGTACCCACCATTCCAAGCACAGCAAGCAACATCAACAATCCCAAGACCAAAACTCTGCCAACATGACTATTACTGTGCAACTGTGCTTACAATTCATCGCCGATTACACACCTCTCTTTATTTATATATATATATATATATATATATATATATATATATATATATATATATATATTTTTTTTTTATATATATAAAATTATCCACACTCACTGCCCTCCCCACCCCCCCATTACAAAGCCGTAAGCTTCCTCTTCGAGAGAAGAAAAAAAAACTTTCTGTGTCTATAAGCCCTCCTGCCCAGTCCTTATAGATCCGAGAAACTGTACTCACTTGACTGTCTTGCAACCACCCAAGGCCTACCTTTACTCCCACCTCAGGTCGTCTAGGCCTTCAGACTCACTACTACTAACCTTACTTGCTTCTTCTTTCTTAAATCCCAGCCCCCCACCACACCATTAAATATGTCCCGTGACAACTTTGTCTGTCCCAAACTTCTTTATAAAAAAGCCAGTAGCAGGGTAAAACAGGCTTGATTTCAGAGTGGTAAGTTCTCTCTTAGCATGTCAGTAGATTTAAATATAAATAGATAGACATAGAATGTTAAAACCTAAAAGGATTTAAGCTAGAGGCCACAAGTTATTTCTGCATTGCCTGTAATATGCTATTTAATATGTATACAAGTTGATCCAAGTAATTCTTTTCTGCCAATAACTATCATTTTTGTTTGAAGTACATACATGGTTTTGATTTATCACATACAGTATAAAACATTTAGCAGCCATGTATGTGTGGAGTTCTACTTTGCTCAAAAGTTCCTTGCTGTTTTTTTCTGGTAGAGTACATAACATTCTAGGATGAGTCACAGAATAGGGAGTTAGAAACGGAAAGAAACTATCTGTAGCAAGTAATTTTTTACAAATCATTCTCACTGAAAATGACTGAATTACTGTGTTCTTGTATCAACAGCATACCACTTACACAGTTTGCCAGCTTGAAAGGAAAATTACTTCTAAGAGGATGGCATTTAGATTAGCAATGTGCACTTTTGATGAATGGCAGATTTATGAAGCTTTTTTTTACTCTGTTTTGCAATTCGGACACTGCAAAGATGTGTACTGGTTGGAAATCGTTATCACTGAGGGATTTTTGTGTGACCTGTTAACAGTTAACTGTTAAGATTCCAGTGTATCTAATCAAATGCAGGTGAAAATTCAAAGGGTCCATGTCTTTCTTATGCGTGTTCTGTATGTAGGCATAAATGATGTGGTTCTTATAGGCATTTGTATATTGATATTAGAGACAAATAATGGGCTACCCAGGCATACTGTCCAGTGCTTGAAAGTCAATAATTTCCCTATGATCCTACATAACTTACAGTGGACAGCATTACTGTGCTTAAACATGGTGCTTGTGGTTTTTTTTTTTGATATTTTTTGATAATGTATTATTTTTTGGTATCTTTGTTTGCTAGTGGCTTTGAAAAAAATAAGCAATTTCATGCATTGTTATAGCAGTGACCACATTTAAAATATTGAAGTTTTTTTTTATAATAGCACGTGTATGTATATCTTTTCTATGAATTTTTCCTTTAATAATTTCAGTTACTATAGATGGGCACAATAGAATGATATTTGTTATTATGTGGAATGTAAGCCATGTTTGTGTTCAGTTCATGTAATGTCAGAAGTGTTTAACACGTTCAGGTTTATTAACTGCACATCACATACTGTGGCTAAAGAAAATGAAAGTGTGTACACATAGGTGAGTATGTATGTATGTATGTATGCATGCATGCTTTAATTTCCTTGAATTTCTTTTGGTACTTCTTTGAATTGGAATGGTACTTCAAAGTATAGGTTGAAAAGAGTGTTTAATTGTTAGTGCTGTTATGTGTGTTATTTGCTGTTGTTATGCTGTCTGCTCCTAGGTTCATTGGTGTATACTAGACTAATGACCGACAGGGTCTTTATAAGCCTAGCTGTGCAACCCAACCATTTGTGTCCCTATATATCACTGGCATTTAATAGGAGGTGGTATGTTAGTCAGGAAGTTTCTAGAGGTTATGGAGGGATTTTAGTTTGGGCTTTACAGTCTGCCTCTGTCTATCAGAGACATGGGGGGGCAGTCACAGGATAAATTTCCGATTTCCCATCCTTTGATCAAGGTTATACTTAAGTAAGGTTAGGGATGGACTCTGCTTCACATGGATGGGGAGCATGTTCTGGAGCATGGGGATCCTCTGAGACACATCTGTCTCTCGCCAACTTGTTTATGTCACAAATTCACAATCAAAATTTAAGTCCTTGGATCTAGTGGTTATGATGCTGTTCCTTTGCAGTTGTGCAAGAGGTCCATCAGAACTGGATCCAAGGATGCCTTGTATGCCATGCATAGATCACATCTCAGTGACCTGAAGAAAACCAAGTATAAAGATTGGGCTTTAAGATGCTCTGTACAGGAAGATGTATTTGTACCTTGGACTGTCATGTTAAGTAACGTTTGTGGGCAACTGTTGTATATATCTGATCAGGTGCATGCCGAAGGCATGATAAGGGCCTAATAAAGTGGCACTATGACTTACTTGGACCTGGGTGCAATTCTCTTATTATAAGTTGGGCAACATAGAATGATTTTCTTACTACCTTGGCCACATGTTGGTCAAAGGCCAGATTACTGTCTAGATATGTGGCCAGATCCCTGACTACCGGGTCGAATCTTTACCTAATTCTTTTGTCACCGAGGACTCTATTGTGTGACACACAGATACTGTACTCACTGGGTTAGACAAGGAAAAGTTAATGGTTAGTTGCCTATCTGGAGCCAGGATCTGCAATATCATGCTGATACTCAAGTCACTGCATCCCATGTACACATATGATTCTATCATATTCCATGTGAATGTAAATGACCTGAGACATACTTCACTGGATTATATGAAAAGTGATATAATGGATGTCTAGGAATATGTGTCATATATAAGTATTAGCCTTGCTTTGAGCAGCATTTTACCTTCACCAAGGATGATTCTACAGTATGAACATAAAATTATTGATTTTAATAATTGAATTAGTTTCTGGTGTCATTTCTGGGAGATCCAATATCTGGCAGAATGGGAGAATATAGTCAACAGACCAGGTTGCTTTGCCAAAGATGGGCTGCACTTGTCCCCCTAGGCTTTTGGATATTGGCTAAAAGTTTATCCATCCCCTTAGAGCCTGTTTTAGGCAATGCCAGAAAGACAAAACTAACAACATAGTGAACATTTTTCTAAGCAACCTTAAGGTGTTAGTGCTCAGTGCTAGGAGCCTAAACAAACAAAAAAGTCTACACCCTTTAAGCCCTCCTCACTCTGGAGAATCCAGAAAACTATGCTATGGCCAAGACTTGGTTTAAAGTTGTAGAAAGTACTTTGGTAGTGCAAAGCCACATAGCATTCCACACATTTAGACCAACAACAGCTCAGACTGGGGCCAAAGGTAAAGGTGTCTGGATCTACATTAGCAACAAACATACATCTAGGTTGGTTAAACAAGATGATACCATGTAGCACATCCACGTGAAAGTCATCACAAATGAGGCCCCTCACCTTATCATGGCTGCATATGGGTCACTATCTATGCATGTAGAGTCTCCTGATTCTTACCTAAACCTACTAGAGGAGCTCACCATCCAACCAAACACCCTATTCATGGGAGACTTTAACTACCACTCTATAGACTGGGAAACTTACACTTCCTTACAGGCACAATGTTTCCTGGACTTTATTAACACAAACACCTTGGAACGGGTAGTGCACTTTACAACCAGAGGACCAAATATACTGGATCTGCTACTCAGCAACATGGGACAGCGTTGTCCCCCTCCCCCCTGTGTCATCTCCTCGCTAGTGAGGTTGGATTCCAAAGCCAACTCCTATGAAGTAAAAATCAACCCAGAAACACAGCTAAACCAGTTACAGCTAGGAACTATTCTAAGGAAAACTGCATTCTATTAAGTGACAATTTGTCAAAATTCAAGGATCCCCCACCCTTGAGACTATAGCTACCTATGTAGAATTATTCACAAAGTCCCTATACAATCATGTGAATGGTTGCATAGAGACTACCGTACTTACCAGAAGTAAACCCAAAACAAACAATAAAAACAAACACCACTGGTGAAACCCTCACTTAAACAAGGTATATAATAAAAGAAAAAAACACATGGTCAAAATCCAGAAGGGCAACTTCTCCTGAACAGTCTAAAACACAACCTATCAACCATTTGAGGTAGTCTTCAACTGCAGTCTTGAAAGAAGCTACATTCCAAGTGAATGGAGGACCACAGCAATCAGTCCACAAGGGCAGACCTGCAAGTGATCCAGTGAACTACAGAGCCATCAGTCTAACAACACTAATATGCAAAGCCATGAAATGAATTATCACTGAAATAATAAACAAGACCATTGGCAACTTACAGACACATTAGGCTCATCCCAATTTGGCTTTGTTAAGGGAAGGTCATGCCTACTTAAGCTGATAGACATCTTTGAGAGGGTCATCAAGGCAAAGGATGAGGGTAAAACTGTGCATACTGCGTATTTTGACTTAGCAAAGGAAGGCATTGTTGAACATTATATCTGAAGTTGTCTTAACTAGAGATTAAAATTCAAACAGTACAGAAACAGATTACACAGTAATTAAAACAGATTGTTATTTTCTGACAAGTGTGAGTGAGTGAGTGAGTGAGTGAGTGAGTGAGTGAGTGAGTGAGTGAGTGAGTGAGTGAGTGAATGTGGAAATTTAAATACAGATTCTTCTGATTCCCAATAGGCTATCAGAATACTGAAAAATAATGTACTATAAATCCCTTCATAACTCACTGTTTTGCTGGCTGACTCACAGACAAGTCGCAAGAAGTCAGGATCAGTGAGACTACCTCCACCAAGAGACCGGTCACCAGTAGAGTACCGCAGGGCTCCATGCTGGACCCACTTCTATTTGGCATATATTTCTCAGAAATCAAGGTTACATCCTCATAGACTCTTTACAGTCACCTCGTCCCCCATTGGTCCTTTTTAATTCAGTGATAAGAGCTCCCTATATTACTCTAGCATGTCCAAAGGTCAGTTAATAGTTTCCTCTCCAGTCCAGCTGGTGAATCTGGGAATCTTGAGGCAATTGCACCACAAGGAGACTAGCACGTAATACCAAACTCACAGTCTTTAAAAAACGAACCAGCCAGAAAGGAATACAGCTTACTTTAGTTCACCAGTTTATTTGACGAAATAAACAGCAAGTCAATTCAGCACATACACCAAGATAAAATGCCAAAGCACGAACTCTTAACACTTAAAGCCAGCAAAACAAAAGTTCCTCGAACACATAAACGCTATGTCTCCACACTTGCGTTTTCGTTTCTTTCACTTCCTCAGATGTGAATGAATACATTGTACTACCCCCTTTCACTTTTATATTCAATCCCTAATTAGTTAATAGATAATTAACTTAATTTAATACTTTAATCGGGAACACATTTACTATGGCCATTTTATGCTGTTTCTCATTTCATCCTTGTCTAATGATTAAAATTAAATCATATTTTCCTATAAAACTTTCACATGTAACATACACATTTTCTAAAAACACTTTATTAAAAATACACTTGTTCTAAACATATAAAATTAATTCCTATGTTAAAATTTTTTTTACTTAATAAATAAGAATTGTGTAACCTTATGTAAAACTTCATTTGTTGTTCTATAGTACCCTCTAGTGGTCAATAGTACTTTTCATTTTATAAAATGCTGTTTAGTTACATATTTCTAAACTTATAAACTAAAATCTTGAGGCAATGTTACAACTGCCTCATGTTCACAGACAACCCTCTCCTCCTCCAAACAGGTTCAAATATATGTGAGAGATGCAACTATATAGCCAAACTGGAGGCTGAACTCTCAAAACTCAGAACTGGTGTAACCAGTCAGGAGGAGAAGGGAACCTCACACAACACAAATCCAGTCTCACATAGTCCTACAACATCAGCAAACCAAACACATAAACACACAAAAACATACTCGGAGGCTCTAAATAAAAATCTGCCTAAGCAGCAGAGACCTCCAAAGCAGACATCCAAGCAAACGCTGCCACAGAACAAAACACGTGCAACACATAGTTCACAAAGTCAGTGTGCCAAGCAGTCACAGCCCTTAAGGCTGAATAACACTCCTGATACACAAGTAATAGGTGATTCTATAGTCAGACACATTGATGTCCTGCTCACCAGGCTGAACAAAGAGAAGGTCACAGTGAGCTGCCTGTCGGGCGCTAGGATCCGCCACATAACGCAAGCACTCAGGTCACTCCAAAGTAAGTACAAATATGACTCAGTCATAGTACATGCTGGTGTGACTGACCTGAAACGTACCTCCCTCGACTACATGAAAAGAGACATAGAGGAGCTCTCTGATCATGTAGCCCAGGCCGGTATGACCCTGACCTTTAGTAGCATATTACCCTCACCTAGAATGATGCAGCAGTACAAAGACAAAATGATTGAATGACACCAAAATTTTAGCCAATTGTTAAAATCGAAGAGGATCCAGTGTCTGTCAGCCTGGGATGACATGCTCGACAAGCCACGTTGCTTCGCTAGGGACGACTTACACCTGTCACCCCTGGGCTTTCAGATATTGGCAAAGGCTCTTGCAATCCCCATAGTGCCTTTTTTAGGCAAGGCTCAAAAGACAAACCCACCTCCATAAACAGCACAATGAACAAAAAACTAAGGGTAATGCTGCTAAATGCCAGAAGTCTAAACCTCAAGATGCATGCACTCGAAGCACTCCTCAGTATGGAGAACATCGACATATGTGCAATGACAGAGACCTGGTTCAAGCCTCCAGAGAGCACCCCAGCACTACCAGGTTATACCTCATACCATGCTTTTCGGCCCCAAAACTCGGACCGAACCACAAAAGGAGGGGGAGTATCCATTTTTATCAAGGATACCCACACCTCCAGGTTAGTGGTGTTGCACGAAGCATCGGAGACCATCCATGTGCAACTAACAGTGGGCAAAACTGCTTTTCAATTTATAGTATGCTACAGACCACCCTCTCAAAATCAGGAATCCCACTAGGCTTTCCTGATAACATTGGAGAACATGAAGATCTCTCCAAACACCATCATACTGGGTGATTTCAATTACCAAAACATAGACTGGGAGCATTACTCAAGCCCCAACACCCTAGTCCAAAGGTTCCTGGAATTTATAAATTCAAATGCCATGGAACAACTAGTCACCAATCCCACAAGAGGGGATAACATACTCGACCTGATCATTAACAACATGGGGACTCTATGCTCCATACCAGAAGTAAACCCCTCATTGATTAAGATCAGACCATAAATTAATCTCACTAGATATCCAAAACTTGTCCCTACCCCCAGCCCAGAAAACCACAGTGAAAAACTTCTCAAAAGCGAACTTCACACTTCTCAAAACAGAGGTGGAATCATTCAAGGCCCCCGGGCCAGGGGAAACTACGGCCCAAACAGCTGAATCCTATATAAATGCATTCTATGGACACCTCCAGGAATGCATGGATCATGCTATCCCTAACAAAACCAAGGCCCAATCATCCAAAGGCAGGCGTCCAGTCTGGTGGACCCCAGCCATAAACAAACTGTACAACAGAAGAAAAAGCTACTACATGATAGAGCAAAATCCCTAAAAGGGAAGGCATCTCTGATCAGTACTAGCAAAAAATTACGATCCCTCATAAAATCCTCCAAGGCCAGCTTCGAGAAAAAAATTGCACAGAACACTAAGGACAATCACAAGGCTTTTTTTAGCTATGTTAGGAACCTGGGGTGCTACTCCCAGATATGCTCAGAGTTGATTCTAAATGACAAAAAATTCACGGAACCCACAGACATTGCCAACATCCTGGCAGACAGGTTTAGTGCAAACTCCCCCCCCCCAAAAGAGCAAATATCTATCCCAGCAGAGTGTAGCCCCCCTAGCATCTCAGATGCTCAGGTGAAAGCCGCCCTCTCCAAAGCAAAAAACACTGCTTCAATGGGACCAGAGGGTGTCCTGGGTTGCGTACTACACGAACTCCAAGAAGAACTAAACCCTCATGTAAAAATGCTGTACAATCTCAGCCTTACTACAGGATATGTACCCAATGAATGGCGTACAGCAACAGTGGTCCCTCTCCACAAAGGTGGTGCCTCGACGGACCCTGGAAACTACCGTCCCATAAGCCTGACTAGCCTAGTCTGCAAGGCTATGGAGAGGATCATCATGGAACTCATAAACTATGACATTGGGGACCTACAGACACTAGATCCTACCCAATTCAGCTTTGTCAAGGGCAGATCCTGCCTCTTGAAGCTGGTCGACTTCTTTGAAACAGTCACCAAATCCATAGATGAAGGGAAGGTAGTCCACACAGCCTATCTGGACCTTACGAAGGCATTTGACACAATACCCCACTTGGGCATCATAGATAAGCTATCCAGCTTAAATATAACCCCCTATGTCACAAGATGGGTTGCAAACTGGCTCAAAGACGGAACCCACAGAGTCAGAATTGCTGGAGCCATGTCTGACTCAAAACCGGTTACAAGTGGTGTCCCACAAGGCTCAGTCCTGGGACCTCTCTTGTTCGGTATATATTTTTCAGAGGTACAGGCTAACACGAGAGGACTGTGGCTGACCAAATTCACAGATGACTGCAAACTGGGAGCAATAACTGGCTCTCCAGCTGACATGAGCATCCTTCACAGAGACGGATAACTGGTGCCATTGCCACGGTCTAAAGCTAAATGCCAAAAAGTGTATAGTCATACCCTTTGGCAAAAACAAAGTACCCACAAATTACCACATAGGTGGAGACACATTAAGCATGGAGAAAGTAATTAGGGATCTGGGGACCCAAGTTGATAGTAATCTCTCCTTTGATAACCACATTGCCAAAGTGGTTAGAAAAACCTTCTACATAACCCACCTGATCATGAAAGGATTCACATCTAGATCAAAAGAGGTCATAGTACCCCTTTATGCAGCCCTAATCAGGCCCATAATAGAATACAATGCCCCTTTTGGGATGTACCTTACCCGACACCTGCAGCAACTAGAAAGACCCCAAAAGTACCTCACAAAAAGAGTCAAAGGACTCAGACAGATGCCATATGCTGCTAGGTTAAAAAAACTCCAGCTCTACTCAGTTGCATACCACCTACTTCGAGGCAATCTATGCCTGACATACAAAGCTATGTCCAACCTAGAATTAATGAACTTGCTCTACCTCAGAAAATCCAAATCCCTTAGAGCTACGCGTTCGAGGGATCTGAACCTCTGCACAGAAATAAACAGAACATGTTGGAGGGATAGATTCATAACCCAGTGGCTCCCCTTGCTCTGGAATAGAATCCCAGTCCATGTTAGGCAGAGCCCCTCACTGACCCTCGTCAAGAATAATATTGATGAGTGGATGGGGAATTGTAGATTTACCCCGGGGATTACTTCAGTGTCACTACTAGACAGAGGCACGGCAAACTTGAATCAAAGGGTGGCAAAAGCCAAATACACTCGGGCTAGGCTTATAAATGCCTCAGAGCAGATAGCCTAGTATGAACCTATAATGTTCAAGACCTCTAGCTCACCAGGTTCACAGGGGTGAATGTAGTTTGTGAGCTATTATAGCTACCCCCAAGACACCAACATCTTGCAAGAGGGTTTAAGTATAACAATAAGACTGGTGCCAAAGCCATGGCTTAAAATTTAATGCCAAAAATGCATGATAATGCCCTTTTGGAAACTGTCAACCCAAGTTAATTACTCCAGCGATAAAATAAGAGTCAACCCAATAATAAGGGATCTGGGAACATATGTAGGCAGCAATCTGAACTTTGACTAGTACACAGCTAAGATAGTAAGAAAATCATTCTGTCTTGCCCAACTTATAGATAAAGGTATGACATCCAGGTCCAGTGAAGTTACAGTGCCACTTTACTTGGTCCTTATCAGACCTATCATTGAGTACAATATCCCTTTCCAATGTATTTAACAAGACACTTGTGACAGTTGGAATGCCCACAAAGGTTTCTTACCTGGAGAATTCAGGGCATGAATATCCTGTCCTACACTGATCACCTAAAGGCTCTTGTTTCTGTAGTCAGTCTCGTACAAGATGCTGAGAGGGGATCTTTGCCTAGCTTACAGGGCTTCCTCAGACCAAACCCTGGTAGATCTGTTTGCACATGTGCAAAACAAACAGTACCAGAAACACTAGATCAACCCTGATAGATCTGTTTGCACATGTGCAAAACAAACAGTACCAGAAACACTAGATCAAAGGATCTGAACTTCATTTTTAACATAAACAGGACATGCTGGAGAGACAGACATGTGTCCCAAAGGATCCCTGTACCATGGAATAGGTCACCATCCATGTAAAACAGAGTTCATCCCTGGTCCTATTATAAAAAAGACCTTGGCAACTGGATGGGAAATTGTGCATTTACCCCCAACCTGGCCCCCATGTCCCTTATAGACAGAGGCTGACAATAACAAAAGTATTATCCTAACTAACATACCCCCTACAAATCTTTAGTTACCTTAGTAGTAACATGCTACCCTCCCCATATAGATGCCCATGATACTTGAGACCCAAGTGTTTATTGTGCGCAGTTAGGCCTGTAAAGGCCCTAGTGGTCGTTAGCCTAGCAACAACGTATCAACCTTAAATTCTGTGAAAAAGATGCATTTTACTGAGTATCAACAATGCTGGAGATGATTATATTGGATTAAATTAAGCATCAGGATGTGTGGAGCTGTAGGTGACTTACCTGTCCACAAAACACTTGTCTTCACCATTTTCTGATCTCATTTTTTTATATTCAAGACAGAAACTTCTATGTTAATATTCAGTTTTCTTACAAATGAGGACAAATTCTTGCATTTCAAATTTTTAATTAATTCTAATGAAAAAAAGAAAACAAAACAAAAAAAAAATTACCCTTACAATAAGAGTTCTAACATAAAGAAAAAAGGCAGACTTCTCGTAATACATTTCATTTTTCTTCTAGAATTCCATAGAAATAAGCTAGTTTTCATCTCTGTGCATTTCTAAAATATAAGGATGGAAGCTGTCAGAATCATAGCAATGATTTCTGAACAGCACAAACTAGTCTTAAGTTTCTTTGCTTATTCCCCCTTAACTCAGGCAGAGAAGTCAATAGAGGAGTTTTTTAATTCAAAAGAATACATTTGATCAAGTACTGTTTACAGGTTGATTTAGGAGTGCCAGAATGTTTGATGACTTGCTTGGCATCATAAATAATTTAGAGGGGTGTGATTTTTGCCCAGAGATCCAGCTGTCAGCCCAATCTTCCTTCACATATATGATATAAAGTCTATTTTCAGAGTTTGAAAAGGTTATCAGGAATACTGGGTAGGTGTATGGTCGTACTCCTTTTAATGTTACATGCAAGTGGAGGCAATGAGAATCAAACTTGGGTCTTATGAGTGAATTGAGCTAAACTGACACTTTATAGACCTTCCAATCTAGTGTATTAGGAAGTGAATGACCTCGCCCACTCTCAGTATGCTGTTCTTTTTATACATTAGCTGTAACAGCAATAGTGAGAAGTAAGAATCAGTAAAAAGAACATTAAAACAGCTAGTGTTTTGTGAGTTACTGCAGCCATCAGGAGCTGAAGCCAGTGCAAGTCTGCTGGGAGTATGTCATAGTCTTCAATGCAGGATGGCTTCACGTCAAAGATTAATCTCAGTATTTGTACTCCGTATGGGAGAAGGAGGCATGGAGAGAGAGAGAGAGAGAGAGAGTGTGTGTGTGTATGTGTGTGTGTGTGTGTGTGTGTGTGTGTGTGTGTGTGTGTGTGTGTGTGTGTGTCTTGTCTACATGTTCCTACATTGTTATGAGGTATATGTTTCTTCATGGTATAGGAAGTGGGTCTATATCATTTAAGTTCATAGGTTGATACTAGGCTATCTGCCCTAGGGCATTTATAAGCCTAGCCAGAGTGTGTTTGGCTTTCACCACCCTTTTAGATTAGTTGACTGTGCCTCTGTATAGTAAGTCACAGAAGATAGCCCTTTTAAGGTTAGTTTACTGTACCTCTGTCTAGTAGGGACACAGAAGAGATCCTAGGGGTAAACCTACGATCTTCCATCCACTCGTCAAGATTTCTCTTGAAGAGGGTCATTGAGGGGCTCTGCCTAACATGGATTGGGATTTTGTTCCAGAGAGAGGGGGGCCTCTGGGATATGAATCTGTCCCTCCAGCATGTCCTATTTATTTCTGTGCTGAGGTTTAAGTCCCTGGAGCGTGTAGCTCTGAGATTTGGATTTCCTGAGGTGGAGCATGTCCATTAATTCTGGTTTGGACATGGCTTTATACGTCAGGCACAGATCGCCTCTGAGTAGGCGGTAAGCAACTGAGTAGAGCTGAAGTTTCTTTAGTCTAACTGCGTAGGACATCTGTTTGAGTCCCTTGATCCTCTTGGTGAGGTACTTTTGGGGTCTTTCCAGTTGCTGCAGGTGTCGGGTAAGGTACATCCCAAATGGGGCATTGTATTCAATTATGGGCCTGATGAGGGATGAGTAGAGGGGCACAATGACCTCTCTTGATCTAGATGTGAACCCTTTCGTGATAAGGTGGGCTATATAGAAGGTCTTTCTAACCACTTTGGCAATGTGATTGTCAAAGGAGAGATTGCTGTCTACGTGGGTCCCCAAATCCCTAATTACTTCTTCCATACTTAATGGATTACCACCTATGTGGTAATTTGTGGGCACTTTGTTTTTCCCAAAGAAGATGACTGTGCACTTTTTGGCATTTAGCTTTAGGCCATGGCTCTGGCATCAATTATCCATCTCTGTGAGACCTTTTTGGAGGATGCTTGTGTCAGTCAGCGAGTCGATTATGGCACCCAGTTTGCAGTCATCTACGAACTTGGTCAGCCGTAGTCCTCCCATGTTAGCCTGTACCTCAGAGAAATATATACCGAACAAGAAAGGTCCCAGGACTGAGCCTTGTGGGATGCCACTTATAACTGGTTTGGAGTCTGACATGGCACCTGCAATTCTGACCATATGGGTTCTATCCCTGAGCCAGTTTGTAACCCATCTTGTGGCATAGGGGTTGATATTTAAGCTGGTGCGCTTATTTATGATGCCCGAGTGGGGTATTGTGTCTAAGGCTTTTGCGAGGTCCAGGTAGGCTGTGTGGCCTACCTTCCCTTCATCTATGGCCTTGGTGACTGTTTCAAAGAAGTTGACCAGGTTCAAGAGGCAAGATCTGCCTTTAACAAAGCCAAATTGGGTAGGATCTTGTGTTTGGAGGTTCCCAATGTCTTTGTTTATGAGTTCCATGATGATACGCTCCATAGCTTTGCAGACCAGGCTAGTCAGGCTTATAAGGCGATAGTTTCTGGGGTCTGTTGTGGCACCACCTTTGTGGAGTGGGACCACTGTTGCTGTACGCCATTCCTTGGGTACATATCCTGTAGTAAGGCTGAGATTGAACAGTGACTTTATGTGAGGGTTCAGTTCTTCTTGGAGCTCGTGTAACATGCAACCCGGGACACCGTCTGGTCCCATTGATGCTGTGTTTTTTGCTTTGGAGATGGCAGCTCTCACCTGTGCATCTGTGATGTCAAGGAGGCTACACTCTGTTGGGATAGACATTTGCTCTTTTGGGGGGGAAGGGGGGGGTTGCACTGAACCTGTCTGCCAGGATGTTGGCAGTGTCTGTGGGTTCAGTGTATTTTTTGGCAGTTTGCACTAACTCAGAGCCTATCTGGGAGTTGCCACCCAGGTTCCTGACATAACTAAAGAAGGCCTTGTGATTATCTTTAGCGTCTTGTGCAATTTTTCTTTCGAAGCTGGCCTTAGATAATTTTATGAGAGATCGTAGTTTCTTGCTAGTACTGATCAGAGATGCCTTCCCTTTTTTGGATTTTGCTCTATCATGTAGTAGCTTCCTCCTTCTGTTGTATAGCTTATTTACAGCTGGGATCCACCAGACAGGTCTCCTGCCTTTGGAGGAGTGAGTCTTAGTTTTATTTGGGATAGCACAATCCATGCATTCCTGTAAGTGTCCATAGAATGCGTTTGTAAAGGATTCTGCGGTTTGGGCCGTATTTTCCACTGGCCCGGGGGCTTTGAAGGATTCCACCCAGTTTTGGAAAGTGTGAAGTTTGCTTTTGAGAAGTTCTTCACCGTGGTTTCCTTGGCTGGGGTGGGGAAGGGATATGGATGTCCAGTAGTGAGATTAATTTTTGGTCAGATCTTACCAATGAGGGGTATACCTCTGGTATGGAACATAGAGTCCCCATGTTGGTGATGATCAGGTCCAATATGTTTTCCCCTCTTGTGGGAATGGTGACTAGTTGTTCCATAGCATTTGAGTTTACAAATTCTAGGAACCGTTGGGCGAGGGTGTTGGGGCTTGAGTAGTGCTCCCAGTCTATGTTTGGGTAGTTGAAGTCACCCAATATGATGGTGTTTGGAGAGACCTTCATATTCTCCAGTGTTCTCAGGAAAGCTGAGTGGGATTCCTGAGTTTGGGAGGGTGGTCTGTAGAAGGCTACAAAGTGAAAGGCAGTTTTGCCCACTGTTAGTTGCACATGGATGGACTCCGATGCTGGAGGTGTGGGTATCTTTGATGAATATGGATACTCCCCCTCCTTTTGTGGTTTGGTCCGAGTTTTGGGGCCGAAAAGCATGGTATGAGGTATAACCTGGTAGTGCTGGGGTGCTCTCGGCAGCCTTGAACCAGGTTTCTGTTACTGCACATATATCGATATTCTCCATACTGAGGAGAGCCTCGAGTGCGTGCATCTTGAGGTTTAGACTTCTGGCATTGAGCAGCATTACCCTTAGTTTCTTTTTCCTTGTGCTTTCTATGGAGATGGGTTTGTCTTTTGAGCCTTGCCTAAAAAAGGCACTATGGGGGTGGCAAGAGCCTTAGCCAATATTTGAAAGCCCAGGGGTGACAGGTGCAAGCCATCCCTAGCGAAGCAACGTGGCTTGTCGAGCATGTCATCTCAGTCTGACAGACACTGGATCCCCTTTGAATGACACCAATACTTTATCTAATTGTTAAAATTGATCATTTTGTCTTTATACTGTGGCATCATTCTTGGTGAGGGTAAGATGTTACTCAAGGTCAGGGTCATAACGGCCTTGGCTACATGATCAGAGAGCTCCTCTATGTCTCTTTTCATGTAGTCCAGGGAGGTACGTCTCAGGTCATTCACACTAGCATGGACAATGACGGAGTCATATTTGTACTTGCTTTGGAGTGACCTGAGTGCTTGTGTTATGTGGCGGATCCTGGCACCCGACAGGCAGCTTACAGTGACCTTCTCCTTGTTCAGCCTGGTGAGTGGGACGTCAGTGTGTCTGACAATAGAGTCACCTATTACAAGTGTATTAGGTGTGTTGTTTAGCCTTAAGGGCTGTGTCTGTGTGGCACACTGACTTTGTGAACTATGTGATACATGGGTATTGTTGTGGGGTAGCGGTTGCTTGGATGTCTGCTTTGGAGGTCTCTGCTGCTTGGGCAGATTTTTATTTAGAGCCTCCGAGTATGTTTTGGTATGTTTATGTGTTTGGTTTGCTGTTGCGATAGGTCTATGTGAGACTGGATTTGTGGTGTGTGTGGTTACCTTCTCCTCCTGACTGACTGCGTCAGTACTGGGTTGAGAGAGCTCAGCCTCCAGTTTGGCTATATAGTTGCATCTTGCACATATATTTGAGCTTGTTGGGAGGAGGAGGAGAGGGTGGTCTGTGTCATAAGGCAGTTGTAACATTGCCTCAAGATTCCCAGATTCACCAGCTGGACTGGAGAGTAAACCAGAAACTGACTTTTGGACATGCCAGAATAGTATAAGGAACTACTTTTTGACTGATCAAAAAGGACCAATAGGGAGCCCAAGTACTTAATAAGAGGGTGTAGTGCTTTAGTTTATTAATGCTTACTTATAAGGTTACTTATACATGCAACTGCAGGGCTTTAGAATGAAAATAGAGTGCTTACTTTTGAGATTTAGAACAGTTCTAAGGGAAAAAGTGAAGAGCAGACTTTGTGGAGCCGGGAATACTTTAAACCCGTTTAAGCGGTGCTGCCCGATGCTGCTCTATGCGAAAATCATGCAAAACCACACAAATGCGGGTTTTAAAGCAGGGAAACTGAAAGAGATAGGAATTGACCCAAAACAGCCAATAAGCTACTAGTTTCAGGGCTGAGACCACTCCACCAGGGACAGATAGGCTGCTCAAACCTCCCCACTCTCACTGGTGAACAGAGAAGCTTCCTCCTATCCAAGTAAGGATATGGGCAACACAGGAAACTGTACCACAGTCCGGAATTCAACAAAACCTGAAATCTGGACTAATCTATTTCAGCAAAGGTGGGAAAAGAGAATTTATTTATTTATTTTTTTTCAGGAAACAGCAGAAAAACACACAGAAAGCACTGTAAATGCTATAAACAGGCTAGTGCACTTTAGTGTGTAGCCTACAACAGTTATACAATACAAAAATGACTTAAATTGATATAAAACAAGTGCAAAATCTGTAAAAAGCAGAAGGCCAATGCAATTTAAACTTTTTAAAGCACAGATCAGGTAAAAATTCACTTTTTAGGTGAGAAAAAAATACTTAAATCTGGAAAAGTCTCTCTGGGCCTCTCTGTTGCCTGTATCACTCTACAGGACACCACAAGGAGCTCTGCAGAGTTGTATACTGGCGCAAAACCGTGCAAATGCGGGTTTTAAAGCAGGGAAACTGAAAGAGATTGGAATTGACCCAAAACAGCCTATAAGCTACTAGTTTCAGGGCTGAGACCACTCCTCCAGGGACAGATAGGCTGCTCAAAGCTCCCCAATACTTACTTTATCAAATCGTAATTCATCAAACCCCATTGCTGAAACCACTCTTCATGCAACAGCCGTTTCATCGCACTTTTTCACAGGGAAAAGCAACGGTTGGCCATCATCGGTAATTTTCCCTCTTCCCCAATGTAGTGCGATCTTAAAGTTGGTATATTTAGTTAGGGAGTATGGGGGACACAATCCCTCACATTGGTGTGTGTGGGGACAAAGCCCCCCACTTGGATGGGTTTTAAATTTTTAGAATTTGGTGATGGGCGCTAGGTTGGCCAGCTGTTACTTTTCCCTGTGAAAAAGTTCAATGAAATGCCATTTGATGAAGAGAGTTTTCAACAATGTGGGTTCAATGAATAGTGATTCAGTTAAGTATTTGACTATGTGATATAGACCCACAGAAAACTATATAGACCCAAATATTTATGGTGCCCAGTTTGAATTGTCAGGGTCCTAGTGGTCATTAGCCTAACAACAACCTATGAAACTTAAATTCTGTGAAAAAGATGCCTTTCCCCATAGTAACAACAATGCTGGAGATGATTACATTGGATTAAATTAAACATCACAGTTTACATATATGTTGGCAGGGGAATACTTAGTATACCATTAAGAAAAAAATATTTCAAATACAATATTAGGAATATAATTTAAGGAATCAAAATAGTCTTTCAAGGACCACGGACACTGAGCTGAAAACTTTAGATTATTTTTTGAGAAAAGGGGATGTAGACAGGCTGTCAGTACTGATAATTTATTAGTTCATTAAATAAACATATTGTTGACAGGGAGTTCTGCTGTCAAGTAGCAAATAATTTATTTAACTGTAGGATGGAATCATAAGGCAAGAACATTTAGCTAGAAAAGGCAGTACCCCATATGGTGATTCTAATAGAATCTGTTAGCATGCCATACTGTGCATCTGAATTACTGTTTAAGCTGAAACCTGACATTTAACATCTGTTTTCTTGGTCACATCTCCCTAGATTCCATTTACTGTCTGGAGCTCTTTGCACATGTCATTTGCTCTGTTCTAAGGACTCACATATTTTTGAACAGCTAAATATAATACAGTATATGTAAATAAAATCAAAAATTGCCACAAGGAATTATATTCCCAACTCACTGACCGTTAGCCACTTAACTGTTATTTTACTTGTGTGCTTCCCACTTTGATTGAATACCTTCCTTACTCCTTTCTCATGGTAAATTGAACAACTATAGTGCAACATTCTTAACACTACATAAAAGCACATATATCCAATCACCACAAATTCATGTAGTTTTATAGTTATAGAACTCTCATTTGGTCTGTAATTGAAAAGTAATCATACTAAATGTTTATATTGGAATCTGACAGAATAATTTTATTTTTTTGCCCATTCTTCCTGGAAGTGCAAACTATTGTGGGGCTTCTGCCTTGTACAGTCATTTGTTGTAAAGACACCAATAGTTCTGTCTTTTGCAGTCTGCTTTGGTAATGATGTTCCTTTATAGCTGGCCTACGGACTTGCTAACAGTAGTCTAACACCTGTTTTCCCACAGCACTGGTGCTGGTAAAACAGGAGTATATAATCTATAAATTCAAATTTGCCCTTGTTTTCGGAAGGATTTGCCAAATGTAATGATAAAAAGGGTCTATATTAGAACACCAAAAAGACCAAATGTCGAACGGTTTAAAACTGGAAAATGCCGTTCATCAAAATCACTTTTGTGGGGTGCTGCACCCCCCACACACCCCGCTAATTATATATACCAACTTCAAGATCGCACTACAGTGAGGAATGGAAGGGTACATTTTCTGATCTTCACTGTACCGCTGTCTCACAAAAAAATACCTCGATGTACGGCATTTTCGAGTTTTCAGCTGTTCGACATTTGGTCTTTTCGGTGTTCTAATATAGACCCTGATAGTAATTAAACTGTTTATAACGAAATTAAATTTCCAGTTAAATACACATGATATTGTAAAAGTAGAATCAAATACTGAGGCAGTTTGTGCTAATTTTAAGAAAAAAGTACATACTATCCCCCTCTCAATACGTTGCTTGCTACTTTTGAAAAAGGTTGTGAGAAGGATTTGTACACCCTCCAACATAAGCATTTACACCCATGTTATAACCTCACCAAAGAGGAATGGTTGTTGCTTAACCAGCTCAGAAATGATACATCATTTAGGGTTATGAAACCCAAAAAGGGTGGGGTTTTTCATTGTTAACAAAAGACTACACTAACCAGATTTCAAATTTACTTCATGACACCAACAATTATGAGATTATTTCCATAAATGAGATTAATGTGGCTTGCAAGAAAACAGACTTATTTTTGGAGGACTCACTATCTCAAACATTACTTTCTTTTGACACTATTTACTTTCTAATGAACATCAAATCACTTATTCCTAGTATATTTAGCATCCCCAAAGTCCCAAAGATATTATGTCACCACCCTATTGGTTAATAGTAGCTGTACAGAATTCTAAAACCTACCCGCTGGCAGTTTTTGTAGACCGTATCCTTAAGGGAGCTATTTGCTCTCCTGAACACATTTTGAAAGCTTCACTCATAATTTAATTTATTTTGAGGGTGAATATTTGCAAGTTGTGCCCCCACCTATGCCAGTCTGGTTATGTACAGTTGGAAAAGGCAACACATTTTCAGATCTGATTACCACTGTAACCGGCATTTATTTTTACATTTCTTGGATGGCATTTTTATTCTTTGGAAGGATTTTAACCCCATTTGTGATTAATTTGTGTCATATATTAACCAAACTGGCTTATTTTTAACTTTTTCTCACAAAAATTCTAAGGAGAGTGTGTATTATTTAGATGATGCTATTTACAAAAACATTAAGAAAAACAAGTTTGTTTCCAATATATACAGGAAATGCTAATTTTCAAACAGTTACCTAATTTTTTCTAGTTGTCATCCAGTTTTTTCTAAGAAAAATATTTTCAAGGGTCAACTGGTTAGAATTGCAAGAGTGTGTTCTGATTGCAGTGTTTTTCTCTAAGAGGTGGAGGAAGTTATTAAGATGTTTTTAGACAGAAACTATCCCCAAGATTTTTTAACAAAAATTCAGGATGAAATGATTAATATACACCACTGCTAGGGTGGGGACAATGTGGTCACAAACCAAGAGGTGTTAACAGAACAAGGGAACAACAATTTGTTCTCTAATGCATTGGTGGTCACATACAATACTTCCTCAAAAAGGGTGAAATATACTGTTAGGAGCAACTAGAATATTCTGAAAGTGAACAAAGAAATTTTTTAAATTTTAGGGGATACACCTAGATTTGTTTTTAAGACAGGTAGAAATTTTGAACATTTATTAGAACACCCCAAAATCTATCCTACAGGTACCCATATAAAAGGCACTAGAAAATGTGGTAGTTGTGGACAATTTACACACATTCTAGAAAAATAATGTATACACTTAGATGTTTTTCTTACAACATTCCCTTAGCATATGGCAAATGTGCTTCTAAAGGAGTGGTTTACATAGCACTGTGTGAAGTCTGTTCCAATTATTACACTGGTAAAACTGAATAACATTTTAGGAAAATGATTTATGAGCATTTTTACTCTATTTTAAAGCAAAACTCTAACAATGCCTTGTTCAAACACATATGTGTATTAATTGGAAATTTAAGTTTGGCATATCAGAACTGGTCCCACATAATAAATGGGGTGGTTCGTGGGAAACCTTAATTAAGCACATGGAATTGATCTGGCAGCTCAGATTGAATGCATCTAATAATCAGGGCTTAAACTCAAACCTAGAGCTGCCAGATTATGATGAATTTTTAGACATGTTTAGAAATGTTTGAAACAAACATTGTTATTTATATATTTATTCACACATTCTTTTAACAAAACAACCCCTTGATGGTACGTTCTTACACTATGTAGTTAGTATTAAAACACGTTGAATTAATTATTTTGATTACCATTGGGTATTTTTATGTTAATGTTATTTGTTTAACAAGCTATTTAAACTGGTTCAAATGTATAGAATATGGTTCTGATGAAATCCTGATTTTTAGGGACAAAAGAGCTTAACCAGTTTTTACTTTTACTTTATGTCTATTAAACTTCAAATCTATATGTTTGGAAACTGAGTTTGAATTTTTATGTGGATACCCATTATTTATACAAGACAGTATGTGAGCGTTTTGGTTTTCTTGTTTAATCTATAAATGGAACTTTGGCCACTGCAGGGTCATCACTGATAGCTTTATAAGGTTCAGGAGGACAAGAGCAATAGTGGGCAGTGATGTAGAGCAAGGGCATCTGAGCTACCATCATGGAAATTTTGGACATATGGCAATTAGGTACAAAACATTTGTTCTGCGTTTTGTGTGTGTGTGTGTGTGTTTGCCTGAGGGTAAGGTTTGCTTTTGAAGCCTTGGCAGATAAGATTAACAATAAGATGATACGATGTGTTGATTCTTTCAGGACTACCACACACCTACACTGCAAGTGACATAACACAGACACAAGGGAACCAGTCTGGATGCATCCATATTATTTGCTATCATGGCAGTAACTGCAGGAGAAGGAAGAACCAAGTGACACCCCACATGCAGATTAACCTTATTGGAACTGCTCCTAAAGTGGTACTTTCTGTTTATATAATACAGATAGGGCTGTGCTTAGGTGAAACTGGCTCACAGAAAGTGGGAGGGGCAGTGGGGATGTTGAATCTGTAGCAGAAGTTTAACAGAGTCTATGATGATGGCAGCCCCGATGTGTATTTTCTGTTTTATTGTCAAGAGATTATATAACCTATTCTGCACAGTGCATTTATTCTGTGAATGTTTTTGTCAATATTCCATGTTTACATTTGGATTACACTTAAAAGCATGCCCACTAAAGCAATGAGAGGCAGTGGTTACAAATAAATAAATAAAAAATGCAAAACTACCTGAGGAACCATGGGCTGGGTGGGTCTGTAGATATCTCAGAGGTACCACTCAGCAAATTAGTGAACAAGTAAATGGACAAATTTTATTCTGTAATGGAAACTTTGTTCTTCTTAGTTTTTCAAGCTCCTGTTTATTAGCTGCGCCTTGAGGACTGGGATGCAATCTCTCACTCAATCTCTCACTCCTTTGTGTAACTGAGTGTCTTAGTATGAGATAAAGAATCTCTGATGTACATGGTGTCACACATAGTGTCATGTGAAAGTTAGAAATTTTCTGGCTATAACCAGTGACAAGTGTTAGCTGATTTTTTTAACAGTCCCTTACCATTCAAAATTTTGGAGCTACTTCTCTGCCATTGTGAATCTTGCCTATTTCATTGACCATAGAAACTGCATTCGAAAGTATGTTATCATTTTCAACACTCAGTACATGCCTGCATTCTGCATCCTAAACACTGTAAAAAGTATACATCATATGGATGGCTCAGTAGATAGTGCCATCTTGCTGTGATTAACTACTTGCTACACTTGTAGCTAATGTAGTTAATATTTAAGTTGTAGACAATATTTGCCTGATTGTGCTTAGCTGCTTTTATTAGAACTAAGATGTTTTTTTTTTCTTTTTCTTTTGGTTTGATTAATTCACTTTTCAGGGTGGCCAAATTACGTCACACCTGGTTTGACAAACAAACTTGCTTTATGTAGAGCACCTTAAAACCCTTTCCCCTCTGCTCAGTCTCCTATAAATTGCTGAGGGGTGATCTATTCCTGACTTACAAGACATCCACAAACCCCACTCTTATGAATCTCTTACATATTTGTAAGTCAAACAGTACCAGAAATACAAATCTAGGGACCTGAATTTTGCCTATGACTTAAACAGAACATGCTAGAGAGACAGATATGTGTCCCAGAAACTGCCCCTCCTATGGAACAGGCTTCCCATCCATGTGAAGCTGAATTTGTCTATTACCCAGTTTAAGTGCAGCCTAGACCAATGGATGAGGAATAGAAAATATACACCAGGCCTGGCGCCCATGTACCTTATGGACAGGGGTAGCTTATGAATGCCCGGCCCTCAATGTCCAATTTGGATACAGGACATCATTATTCTTTTGGGAAAACTTGGCTAGGCTTAGAAAGGCCCCTTGGGTCGTTAGGCTAGGAAGAATCTGTGAGCCTATCAATTTATAAAAGGGTTCTTGTTTCTCCATTAAGCATTCTATAAAAAGATCCTTCCCAGAAAACAAATTACTGTACCATTCAGCCTTCAATAGAGAATTTCCACAGAATAGACTGCCACCATTGTAAAAAGTAACTTGGCAGGAGGAGACTGTCAGACACAGAAGTAACTGAAAAACAAAAAGCAAAACAGTAAATTGGAAAAAAAGAATAACAAACAACAAAATCTCATAACCCAGCTATATCTGTATAAAAAGTTAAATAATGTAGAAATTGGTATTCTCATTGCAATTAAATATATTTTGCAGTAATAAAAGTAATGCACTCCATAGCAAATCACCATGCTTTTTCAGAATGTCCCAGATTGTACTGATTTCTGTTGGTTTGGTCCTCATAAAATTTATGTTCAAGTATTGCAGTCTCTAATTAATCAGATTCTGATGAAATCCCTGGTCAAAGGGAAGAAAGCGCTCAATCCGTTTGTGATTTTGTTTAATAAAGTATTGACGGGTGATTCCTAGCCATGGCAGTGTGTTTTCTATACTACAATATTTTAATACCAATATGCTACTGAAATATGCTTCAAAATGTACATCATAGATTCCAGTGTATGCCTCCTTTCACTGAATATTGTGGCATTGGGAAATTATGTGGACATTGCCATGCATTTGTCTATTGTTATAAGAAAATCCTTTTATATTGCATGGCTTATAAACAAAGAAATTGTGTCTAGATCTAGGGATGTCATTGTCCCCATTTACCAGCCCTCATTAGCCAAATCATTGAATATAAGGCCTCCCTTTGACATGTATTTGTCCAGACACATGCAACAGCTGGAATACACACAGAGATACCTTACTAAAATGATGTAAAACCTAAACAACGTGTCCTTCATGAACCAACTCAAAGCCCTATCACTATACTCTGTTTCTTACAGACTGCTAAGAGCTGACCTCTGTCTGGCATACAAGTCATTCTCCAACCCAGTACTGATGGATTTACTGCACATTAGCATGTCAAATGGCATCAGAAATACTCAGTCTAGGGATCTAAACATTTTTTGCAACATCAGCAGTACAGTTTTGAGGAACAGGTCTATTTCTCAGAGGATACCACCGCTATGGAACAGACTCACCTTTCACATAAAACAAAGTCCATCCCTGTCCATTTTCAAGTGCTACTTAGATCTGTGAATAGGAAACAGAAAACTTATCCCAGGACTGCCCCCTGTGCTAATAATAGACAGAGGCAGCTCCTAAATGCTATATCTCATACATGGGTCCTCTCAATTTATCTATGGTATAATCCCAGGTATTCTCATTAGAGGTAAGATATAATTATTGACCATGGGATGGGTAAGGCCAATCTCTAACCAAATGGGATAGGTTAATTTGAGTACAAGAAGGGAAATTGGCTAGGCTTAAAATGGCCCATAAGGGTAGTTAGCCTCATACTTACCTTTGAACCTATTCACTGAAGAAGTAACAGCACTTGATGAAGGACTCACAGTGCATAGTGCCTGTCTTGACCATGCCGAAACTTAAAGACACTATTCCTGATAAGGGAAATTGACAAATTAAGGGCACTAAATGACGACTCATAAGTAATTCAATGGATAAAACATGATTAAGTAACAGGATGCAGCAAGTTAAGCTGGATGTTCACCTGTGTATCCCAATGGAGGTAATTAGCGGTAATCCACAGGAGCACTGTATTAATGCCATGGGAAGTGGGCTGTAGATAATCAAATGTGATAATAAGTACAAACAGATTAGCATAATTGCTTCAAAGAAATATGTTAATGTTTTCTAAGATGGTGTAAAAAAGTACATATTTAGTTCAGCAGTAATGACCCCACTATTAAAGCCACTAAGTGAAGCAACATGAGACATGACAAAAAAAAATAACTTTTATTTATTTTTATTTTATTTATTTATTTATCATTTGTTGACCGGGAAAGTCCAACTAGGTTCCACAGAGCCTGTTTTCAGTGGAGGCCCGGGGAGAAATGCTCCAGATGCATGGCTTTGGAATGTGGGAGGAAACCGGAGTACCCAGAGAAAACCCACGCAAACACAGGGAGAACATGCAAACTCCACACAGAAGGCAGCCCAACCGAGAATCAAACCAGAGAACCTCTTGCTGTGAGGTGACAATGTTAACCACTGCACCACTGCGCCGCCATAATGTAGATTATGACTACAAAAAAAAAAAACCCACATTACTAAAGATCCAAAGGCAATAGAAGACAACAGTATAAACTGTAACCAGCATGTATTGACAAGAGTTAGACAAGCATAGACCATAACTCATTTTTAAAGGAAATACAGAGCTAGAAAAAAACTGTTCTATAACCGATCAAATTCTAAACAGCATGTCTGGTCACTCCAGGATTATCTATGTACCACTCATTATACCTTACCAATCTGATACATTATTTAATGCAATGCTGTGTTTTATAGCTTTTAGACAAGCTACATTAAAAGACTTGGACAAATCATATACTTCTGAGGTAGGAAAATCATAGGACTGGAAGACTGAACAATTTAGTATGGTTTCTGGAAACTGTTATTATATTCTGTTTTCTAATAATTAGTTATACATAATCTGTACCTGACCTGCAATGCATGGTCTGGCACAGTACCATGTGAAAATCTATGTCTGGAATTAAAACTGTAAATCTGAATGTATGACTGACCTTCACTCCTTGGAGCAAGCATAGGACTCAGGCAACTAATAGTAAAGATGAATAATATTAATAGAAAAGTAACACTTACTTTACTCATCTCCTTTCAATCAAAAAACATCAGTCATCCAACTCCTTCAAAAATAATCTCATTAGGTATAGCGGAAGTAGGAATGATCAATATGGGGGTCTGGGTAATCATACTACTTTTCTTAAAGGCCTTTAGGTCATTAGCCTGGCAACTGAACCTATGAACCTATATGAGTAGGGGGTTTTAGAGGCTTACAGCCACATTATATTTTCAGTGTCTGTGTACTACTAAACTATGATTGCCAGTAGTGGGCTGGGAGGACAAAAAATAACTAATCTGACCTTGCTAGCTGCCATTATCATAAATCGAGTGCACTTTGCACATCCTAAACGATAATTGTAACTAGTGCTGGGGTGGCACTGCCGTGGCAAGGTGATCAGAGGTCTAGTAACCCACACATCCAGATGTGCCCTCTGTTTGTTCACAGGCAGAACTGCATAGACTGTACCAAATTGTCATGAGACAGAAGAAGACCCCTGTTACAACAAACTTGTAGTGCTGGAATGTGGTATCATATGCTGCACTGTGCCTTGATCATCACTCACTCACCTACAGATAGCACCAATGTATTTGTAAGTGGGTGGGCAGGGTCTTTGAGTACATTGTAGAATGATACAAGTGGACTGGCAGAAAGGACTTTGCCACAGCAGCATTCATAAAGACAAAGAGAGAGAGAGATATAGAGAGACAGAGTGTGACATTGAGGTTTCTTATGGGAGGAAGGCCTGCTTATGTATACATAGAATGTGCTCCAAGAGTGATGAGTTCTAAAACATGCCGCATAGCCATGACAAAGGTTCCTGTGGAACAGTTGTATGTAGTGTCAGGAAAAAAGGAAAGTTCACCAACATAAAAAAAAAAAACAAACAAAAAAAAACATCTGAACACACCCTCTAACACATATTCACAGCAAGTTTCCACCTACCCATACAAGTCTTACAAAAGCTTGTACTGCTTTTATGGGGAAGAGGACTGAACCACCTCTGCATGCAAACACTCACGCACACACCTTAAACACTAATTATATAAACACAATGCTGAAAGATCAGTGGTTTGTTAAAGTCCAGTAGCAGACATTTACAGTAGGAGGAAAACTCTGCATCCCAGCTCTGTGAAGTGTAGATGTGTACAGGCCCCTATAATTTAAAAACAACAAAAAATTTTCACATATCATATAGATGACACACCCTGTCCAGTCAGGTCCTGTTGTAAGGGCTTTAGTCTCGCTTGTTGATTATTCTTTATTGTCTGGCCATCATGTCTCCACAGCAGTTTGGAAAGCCTTCTGTCTGGCTCATGTAATTTCTAAATGCATCTCTAGATCAGAAGTCTTGATTCCTTTTTAGTAGTATCTCATCAAACCCCATTATTGAATATAATTCATCTTTTTACTTGTATTTGTCTAAACGCATGATGTAATGTCTACGTCTTAGGAACGCCATTGTCCACTATTATGTAACTATTGTTTCTGATTACTTTTGTAATTCCTTACATGCTTGTAAACTTCTGCTATGTTTGTATTTTCTTATAAATGGAGCTTTTCTCTCTAGGCCAGTGCTGAAAAAGGACATGTGTCCAGTTGGACATTCCTGATAAACAAATGTAAAATAAATAAAAATAAATAAACATATCACACAGCTTGAGAGACCTCAGAGATTCATAACTTAAAACGATAAGTGGCCTTTAAAAGTTTAATTATCAGGATGTTTAAGCCACGAAAGAGCCAACTCTCTTTGACTTCCTATTTCATATAGAGCAAATTGATCCTCAGATGTCCAGTTAAAGGAGTAATTCTTCATCAACAGATAAATCAAACAAATAAGTGTGATAGACTCTATCCCAACATTTTCCTCACCTCTGCAACAAACTTCCACTGTATATCAAGAAGCATGTTTGCTACCTTGAAAGTACACCTAGATAATTGAATGGGAAGCCTCATATTTTTTCCAAGTTTTGCCTTCCTTTAGGCTGCTAAGAACCTTTGAATGTGGGTTTTTGGTTAGGCTTGTGATGGTCGGCAGACTGATTTCCTAGGACTTGCCTTTGAACCTGTGAACCTATACACCTGGACGGCATACTCATCCACAGTCTGAGAAGTCAGGGAACCTTAGAAGGTGAAATCACTCTCTGTGCATTAAAGGTTGAGTATTAGCTTATTTGAGTTTGTGTTTTTCGTTGTTTTCAGATGTCCAGAAAACATTGTAACTTTTCATGTATTTTGCACATTTTTTTGCATTGATGCTGAGAAAATTGCAAGAGGTACTGAAAATGAAAACAATGTTTCTAAAACACTGACAGATCATGAAGAAAGCGTAACTTCAAAGTAGCCCACTGATGAGATCACATAAAATTAGTAAGGTCTCTGATTCAAATGACATTTCACATTTAAACAATTGAGGGAAGGAGTTTGCCCTATCTTCTGTTACTTACTTAACAGATCACTTACATCACATTCAAAAAGACTTTTGTAGCTCCAGTTTGCAAAAGGAATGGTGCTAGACTAGATATCAGTTCATGTCAGTTATAAAGTCTGCTATGCTGAGCAACTAAAACATTTAAATATTTATACATGGCAGGATCATTCAACAGCTTAGTCAGAAAGGGAAACTTGAGATAAGATAGTAAGCTGATTGAAAAGGGACTTCTGCCACCATTAATATTTTTACATTTTTTTGAGACAACATAGCACATACTGTCAATAATGGATTACAGGTTTAGATTATTTTCATTAGTTATAAGAGCACCTTTAATAATGTTTATCTTTTTGTACTTATTCACAAACTTGAGGTGCTAGAGCTGCTCAAATGTCCATTCAGCTGCATAAGATATTGATTGACTAACAGGACTTGAAATAGATGTCTTGGGTCCATGTCCAGAGTTATTGTTGAACTATATATAGGAATTCATCAAGATTTATCTTTGCTGTAGTACCATTTTATTTTCACTTGAGTTATTTAATGATAGTTAAATATGATGGTATGGAAGTGTGCCAGTGATATCAGAGTAGCTAAAATAGTTTCACAGAGGGAGGATAATGAGAGCGGTTCTTTTCTGACCCCATACCACTGCATAAGAATTTGAAACATGACCGAAGATGTCAACTTATTCCGCGGTAGTGGTGCTGCGGTAGTGTTGTCGCCTCACAGCAAGACATTGTCCCAATCGATTCTCAGCTAGAGCGTCTTCTGTGTGGAGGCATGCGTGAATGGGCGTGCCTTCGTTGAAGGTTGTGCGTCAGGGCTGGTAACTCGGCATGTAAAAATCCACTACCAAACATTAGCGGACCGGAGTTCCGCTGTGGCGACCACATAAGCCGAAAGATACAACAACAACAACCGAAGATGTCAACTTCTGCTCACACTTAGCCATATCCCATGCTGGATGTGCTGATGGTTGGACTGGCCTGAGTCACAGATGGTAACAGTGATATATTATGGACTAGCAGGGTAAACTCGGTTGAAAGATTGTATTTATGCATGTGTGCTGTACAGTATGTGCTTTTTAACGAATGTCACTTTCTGAAGTGTTCTATTGGAGTGTTATGGGAGCAGGTGATAACTCAGGAGCTTTATGAGGATTATTAAGATGTGTGGTATACTGCAGGCCACTAATGAGAATGAAAAGAATTAATTTATTTATTTTATTTATTTCCATTTGTTTACCGGGAAGGTCCACTGGGTCATAGAGAGCCCATTTTCAGTGGAGACCCGGGAGAAAAGCTCCAAAAATAAATTCAAACTTCACACAAAACTGGAGACAAAGTTGATTCCATGAGGAGTTAAAGTAATAAGTGGGGAGGGAGACAAGGAGGTGTTTCTCAGCATTATATTGTCTGAAAACAATAGGTTGGTCATGATTACTTATAAACTGACATAAGTTCTGCTAGAAAATGAGAACAAAGCACTGCATTTGCATAAGTAATTTGTAGACAGGACATTAACAGTAGTGCCAGTTTATTTAGAAATAATGATAGTAACTGGAAATAATGTAGACAGATCAATAGAGTTATACAGTAATTAGGAATTCTGGTATCAGGGAGACCAACAGTCATGTTGCCAAAGAGGGTATATTAAAATGGATTAGAATGAGAGGAAACATTTTTATCCCTGCTGAGGGAAAGGGCAGGATAGCAGATATGTTTGGATTCTGCAGCTCATGTGTCACCTCCAACTGTGCTATCAAAAGATATTGTCTTGCTTGTAGATAAAGACTTTAAAATATTTAATTACAGCAGTTTAGAGATTACTGGCACTCATTATAATTTATTTGATCATGGCTTTAAGTTTGTGCCTGTTTGTTGAGCCGATATTGGCAGTTTTTCCTTAGAATTAATTTTTTTTTCTGTAGGAGACTGAATATGAATGTTTTAAAGAACAATGATGATGCTTCTACATTAGCTAACATCAGTTTAAAAACAGAGAACAATTTCAAATCTGCTTCACGTCTATATTAAATATATACAAATAAATGTGAGAGTGACATAAGGGAAAATTGCAGAAGAGGGGTAAATATTTTGCTGTAAATCTTTCAAATGATGAATGAGTACTACTTCATGAACTTATGGCTGACAGGACTAACATGTTAATGGAATATGACAAGGATGGGGACATCTTGTCATCTTGGATAAAATTGATTATGTTACAGCATTTTGATTTTTATGAACAGATATTTATTAATGAAATCAACACAGCAAACAGAATTATTTACCTGGTTCTTTATAACACGTTTTTGCAAGGGCAGGTCTCTTCTGAGATATATCGGTTCTTAAAGGTGGATAATTCTTTACCACTCACCATCTTTGGCATGCAGAAAGATCATGAATCTCTTATAGATCCCTCTAAGTCCCATAGTTGATGCACGTAAATCTGTCACACTGCCTTTAGGTGTATGTGTAGACAAATTAAAGCCATTTAGTACTAAGTATTCTGATATGATGAACGATTTGTAGGTAGTCTGAACAAATACATATTTTGTGATGACTTAGTTTTTGTAACAATTGACATTTTTTTTTGTTTTTCTTAACACCTTTATCACTTAAGACATAGGCAAACATATTTATATAACAGAAAAAACTATTAACTTGTTCCCAGTTACATACATTATACATAACAAATGTTCTTTTGTATAACAACCATCACTTCAGCATGACATAAATTGCTCAGTTCCTGCCTTCCCTTAAACCCCTTCCACCTCCAGAACATTAATCTACATGTATTGTTTCTACAATTTCCATTTATTTGTATGTAACTTGCTCCCACCTTTCTCTAAAGATCCAATTTTCAGCTCTTTTGTCTCTGTTACAATATTTAGTAATCTCTTGCCTAGCCTCTGTGACCCTAATTACAGTCATTCCTATCTGCAAAATCTCCTTTTTCCATTTTCATTTTGGCTTAACACTTAGAATACTTTCTGCAATTTTTTGAATATAATATTTCATATGGCTGTTATTATTCTCCTTAAGGATTTGCATCCAAAACCTCACTCTCTGTTTATGTCTTGAGTCCCCACATTTCATCATCATCATCATCATCATCATCATCATCATCATTCTTTTCCACTTTGAGTTATGGCTTTCTGTGTGTTACGTATATGAGCATTAATTGTATAGCTCTAAAATATCAGTTCAAATCAGGCAATTCTAAACCACCTTGCTCTATTGGAAAAATCAACTTATCCCATTGACCCTTGCCCCTTCCCCTCTCAGATACATTTCTCCAATGCTTTATTAATTATTATTCACAACTTCTCATCTGGTTGATGAAAATATGGATGACCTGGATATAAAACTGAAGAACTAAAATATTTTTAATGCTTGTATCTTGCTATCCATATACATAAACAAGAGCTTCCAGTTTTTCAGCTTTTGTATTATCTTTTTAGTCACTTTCCATATATCCTTCCTTAGCTGCCATAACAGAAGCCTTTTTAATCCATATTCCTAAATATTTCATTTTATCATGTCCCCATAAATGTGGGTATTACTGAACCAATTCATGTGTAAGTACAAAATTTACAGCTGTAGCCTTTGTTATATCTTCATTAATTTTATATCCTGAAAAAACATGAAACTGTCTCAAAATGTTCCCTAACACTGAATTGTCATTTTACAGTTTTATCAGCTACAAAAATCATCATCTGCAAATAAAGCCAGCTTTTCTTGATTACCATGCCAATTATATCCTTAAATTTCTGAGTCCCTTACTTTTTTGCCTGTGTCTCTAAATGTAAAGCAAATAACAAAGGGGAAAGAGGACAGTCATGCCTGGTTCCTCTGTTCAACACAGCTTATCAGAGAGGAGCTCTCCCACTTTAATTCTTGCCTCTGATCTCTCATATGTCCTCTTAATTAACCTTACTATTGTATCAGGGAATGCAACTGCTTCCATTGGCCTACTCATAAAATCCCAGCTTATTCTGTCGAATGCTTTGTCTGTATCAGGACCCACCAACAACAGTGGTATTGTCTTACATTCTGCTTCAATTAAATGTGCATGTTCCTATGAAATATAATTTTTATCTAGTCTAGCCCAGTTATTGTACCTTGGGGAATAATACATAAATTCCATCCAAGCTGCTACTACTGAATTTTTCCCCTTTTTTTTCTAACTGAATTCACATCTTGGAGACTTTAACATCTTCCATACCAAATATTTTCATAAATTCATGAAGGTAGTTTTGAAGAAGTCTTGAAAATTAGAAGATGAAAGCTTTCAACTATTGCCTCTATTATTTTACTAGTTCCTGTCTTGTACTTCCCTGCATGTTTTTTTCTTGGTTCTTGGTATGTTTTCCATGCAGTTATTTTTTGGCTATTTGCTGGTACATTCTAATATATATCTGCACTTCAAAAGTTGTCTTCTCTACTTTCAAAAAAAAAATAAAAATAGTGTAGTCTAGAGCCAGATGGTCCATTTGGCTAGAATTGTGCCAGTGGAACTAAAGTTGATAGTGCATATGTTTCCTCAAATGGGATACCCGCAGGTGTGTGTAGAGTGATCACTGAATGAAATTCCCTTTTAAGGACTTGGGGTACAAAATGTAAAGTTTGGGAACACAGAATCAGAGGGACCAAATAATGCTATGGTGTTAGCATACTGTGGTGATGCTCAGAATATTAAATCTATACTGCAGAAGATATGGTTCATGTTCTCATTCATGAGACTATAACAGACATATTGGGCAGGAAAAACAACTTTTATTTACTGAAGACGAAAAAAAACAATATTAAGGGACTCCCTTTAATTAAAATCTAAGAAAATTAATAACTCTGATGGGAGAAAATGAACATTTAAATGTGGACATTGTAATCAGTGTAACTTTATCTTGGTGACTGAGTCCGTTAGAGCGGATGATTTTACGTCCTACTTTCAGTAGCATTATACTTGTAGAACAGTGAGTATTGTCTATTTGGCTATATGTAGTATGTGCTCATCATCATATTATGCATTGGTAATCAGAAGGAGGTCTAGGAAAGTACATTTAGAAGAACCTTTATGGTATTAGAAAAGGTAACACTAACAATGCACTATGCGAACACCCCCCATTATGTATGAAATTTTTTAAATTCCATTTTTTTGTCAGAGAAAAGGTTGAAAAAAATTCTACAAGAGTTGTTGAAAGGAGCTTTTTGAATTTAAAGAGTTTTTATGGCAGTTGCACCTGGAAGTTGACTGTTCCCCATTTGTAAATAGTCAGATCTCATTTAACAGTGAATTGAAACTTAGGGCAGCAAACTTGTAATGTTCATGCATTTCCTTAACCACAGGGTTTATTTGTTTAGAACTGCTACTTACTAAAGTATACTGTTTGTTTTTAAAAATTTGAATTTCACAAGTTTAATGTTTTATTTTTTGATTGTTTTCTCAGTGAATGATGATGACATCACAAATCATGTGATTTAATGTTTTATATTACACAATGGTCTGGTAAGATGGTTAGATCTTAAGCAATCTCTGTTATACGAAAGAAAAGTGCTAAACTATCAAATAAAATTGTGTTTTAGAGCTGAATGCTGTGGCGGCGTGTTTTTTGTTCCACGTTTCAGTTTTGTAGTCCCCAGTAACACATTGTTGGGATCTCTTTTACCTTCCAAAGTAATACCTCCCCAAAAAAAAATTACACTAACATCAGTGAGAAAAGAATCAAAACAAATCCCCCCATTCATTCTGATTCACAACATTAGCAACATTTCTTGCATCCTGTTTGCTACCTTAAAGTAACAAATCATCAGTTTGTCTTGCATACTCCACCATATTTTCAATCGTAAGTTAATTTATTAACATGTGTACCCTTTCAAATTCTGACATAAAAACATTTGCTTAAGCAGACGCAGTACCTTTCTTTTGAATGAAAAATTTGTGCTCATAATTAAATACATTGTGCATTAAAGAAAAATGCAATAATGAAGAATATAGATAAAAAAGACCCATACCTAAACAGTGTATTACTGCCCTGATAAGATAATTGTGTTGTATGGATGTATATAAACTCTGAACATCTAAAACAATGCTCATCACACCCTCTTATAACATTTAACCTCCCAACTACCTCAGAAGATTTCTTAACATATGAACTAGTCCTCCACAAAGTGCTTCAAAACAAAATTCCATTTTTTTTTTTCGTAAAACTGACTTTGCCTGGAATTATGGAACATCCAGGGAGGTTTAATTAAGATTAATGTATCTTGAGTATTACATACAATATAATAGATAATAATAAAGTGCTTCAAAACAAAATTCAAATTTTTTTCCGTAAAACTGACTTTGCCTGGAATTATGAAACATCCAGGGAGGTTTAATTAAGATGAATGTATCTTGTGTATTACATACAATATAATAGACAAATGATAGTTTATAAACAAAATGTCCACATCTTTTTCATCTAGCAACCTCGAGTATACAACTCTTTTCAACAACTCAGATAATTCCAAATTAAACCCGTAGCGTTTCTTGTCATCCGTAATCAAATAATCATATTAATTGTTTAATAAGAACAAAGCAAAGTCTCTGCAAGGCAAAAACTCAGACTCAAAGCCAGATAAAATAAATGGTTGTTTAATAGAAGGTTAACACTTTCACGGTTAAACACCGCTTTAAAGAACCGACATCTTACAAAAGCTCAATGTCTCAAAGGTCTTTTTGGTTAGTTAAAATTAAATGAATGGTTGATTGCTTTGTTGATTAATAAATATTTTTGATTGGATGCCTTTAATATAAATGTATGAACTGCAGTATGGTCTTTGTCTAATGAAGCGGTGCTTAACGATGAAACCGCTAACGTTCTATTAAGCAACCATTTATTTTATCTGGCTTTGAGTCTGAGTTTTTGCCATGCAGGAACTTCACTTTGTTTTTGTTTTCTGTATTTTACTTTGTACATTAGCGGAGTTCTGTATCCTAGTTGCTGTTTGTTTTTATTTTATTTTTAATTATTTAATAAGTTATTACATATACTTAGACTTTGCCTCCCTTGTCTGCCTTTCATGCTACCAATTTGTTCTTAAGTGAATAAAAATTGTAATGCATTCCATTCCATTCCCCCTCAGTAGTGTTGTACACTTTATTAGAATGTGTGTGTATAATGAGCATTTAAAGGCACCTGGGAAGTTGGATTAAAGTTCTTTTATCAGCTGCATATTTTTAAGACATTTTCAAAAGTTTTGAAACAGTTCAACCAGTGTTTCATTTTGTCATTACAGTATTTAACCTGTTAAGCAAGTCATTTTATTCAAAATATAGGTGTGGGATAGCTGAAAATTTATCATCTATTTCTCTTTCTTCTCTAGGTATATTTTCTCTAGACCTGTTCAATATATCATCATTCCACTTTAACGTCTTAAAAGTTTTATTGTTTTTCTGCAAACCTGCTAAATCATGAAAACATTTGCCAGTACATTGGCATGAATTAGATGGTACAGCCTCATTCTTCTCCTACGAATGCAGGTATAGTGTTTTTTCTCCTTTTTTGTCCTCTAGCGGAGGCAGTTCACACCACTGATTTTGCTTTTAGTTTTGGCAGTTCTTTTTACTACAGTGACTTGTATCTGTTGATGTATCTGCTGCTGAGAGTGATGTTTTAGACCATCCCTCTGGTTTGACATTAAGGAAGGAAGAGACCAGTACTGTGTTCAGGTTACTTTCTTTTTTTGGTGAATTTATCATTTAAGGTTTCTCCCTGTCTATATACACATAAGCATAATGCTTGCCTCCTTCTCTGTCTTTATACAGGCATCCTTCATTATTTTAATACCTGGAATTTTCTGACAAGATTCCATTTCATGCAGCATGTGTTTTTTCTTTCAGTTTATGTACTGAATTCTTTTACTAACTTAACAACTGGGTTTTTCCGGTAAGACTCAGTAACAAATTACTCCTCCTTACAGACAGCACAAGATTTTAATTTCTTTTGACGTTTTTACATCAGTCCTTTTTTCCATACCAGAGCAATGTTTTCTAACACTGCATTAGGGTTCTACTGCCCCCCCTCCCCCATTTTACTACGGGCATATTAAAGACTTTGTATTCTTAATAATGTGCCAATTTGCTACCACCTCCTCTTCATTTTTACTGAGGGTATGTTCAGGTCAGAGGGTATCTAACTAGATTTCCATCCCACCATACTTTCTACAGTGCTTTAAAGTAAGGGAAGCCTTGACCTATTTGTAACATTAAGTGTTAAATCAGGTATCACAGCTGAAGAATGTAGTGCTTTACTAGCAGAGTTCAGTTAACATTAAAGAGAGTTAAAGTGCACCATTTACCACTATATTAGATTCAATTATTTTACCCCAGTTCATTAGTCTATACGTTCCCTGTTTTTCTTTGAATATTGCATGGTTGCTAACACTTCTAACCATAGGTCTCAGCCTCTCAAGGGGTCAATGTGGAACAAAAACTCCAGCAATATGTGAAAAACAGTCAAAATGTGGAAAACCCTAGTTTTGCACTGTGCAAAAAATGCACCATTTCCATGGAGCCTGTACAAACCTGAGCAGAATCAGGGACAAATCCAGAATTAATAAGGAACACTTAAAATACTTCTACTATTACCTTGAGACATTGTCAGAATAAGAGAATGTGAATTAATATACATTTTCTGAAATAACAGAAGTTTATAATTCTAATTTGTCATTTAAGTGTAATTTGCAATCTTTTCTCCAAAAGTCACCAGTTTTAGGAAGGATTAAATTGGACAGAGGTAAAACTGGAGTCAAAATCAGGGACTGGTCAATACATAAATAAAAAAAGGAAAGTAAAATGAATAAAAAATAATTAACCAAATGCTGACACTTTAACTTTTGCAGACAAACCCTAGTCCTGTCAGAGCCATAGAGTGTACACATTCAGCCACTTACCTCTAACCAGTTAGGGGAACAAAGCAGCTGAAACTCCAATCAACAGCAGACAGTCAGGCAGGAACAAAAACTCCAAAGTTGTAGCTTCCTGCAGCAGTCAGCAGCCCAGCAACAACACTATTATGATTGTCCCACTCCCAACTTAAGTGATAAAGCAAATCTTCTTTGGTGGTTGGGTACATGATCAATGTAGCTTGATATATGACAGTGGCTGTTTGTTGCCTTATTGCCCAGTCCCTGACACTGTGTCCGACTGGTAATCCTGATTCCCATCCATTCACAGCACAATCTGGATAGGGAAACCACGGTGAACTTCAATACGGCAATCTTTGGAATCTGAAAACTTATAGCAGAATACGATTGGCTGAATTCTCTGCATCCTCAGTGGCTCTCTTTGCCTTAGGAGCAGTGACTTGATTGGCTCATATAACACAATGCCGATTGGCTGTAATTGAGTTATATAAGCCATTCGAAAATTGCAAAGCAGATCCAGCACTGTTTAATGCAGAACAATGTGCTAAGTCGATGTTAAATGTGGAGTATTGCCCAAATCCTGAGCACTTGGCTTCTCAAGTTCTAACATTTTTCCAGAGCCAAATGATTGGTGCAGAGTGCAGGCATCAAACATGCTGCTAATGATGCTGGTTTCAGAATGCAGCAAAGTTGCTGGAAGGTTGCTAACAAAACAAGACAGAGCATCATATGAACAGTTCTTTTTCTAGGAGGATGATGTGGAAGACCCTAGCATCAGGCTTACACATAATGAAAACTAGGTACAGTGTGTTGACGTATGTGACAAAACTAAGGGGCACACTGCAAAGTGAAGTGACATCACTGCACATTGCTTCTGCTATTAAGTCAAAAGTGAGATAAGTGGAAAAATTCTTTGGAATTCCTGACATCTGACAGTGACAGCTTGGCAAAATCACTAGCCTCCTTGATGTGTGCCAAGTCCAATAAAAATTAGTAATGCCTTGCCTGGCGTACTTGTGTCAGTTATTCATGCTGCATCTAGATTGCCTAAGCTAAGTAAGGAAGCACAGTGTCAGTGGGAGGCGCATCTGGATTTTTGTAGCTGATAGTCTTAGTACAGTTACTTACAGGTAGTAGACAGGAAGAAGGGGAGTTTAGAGTACATGCTAGTGTCTTTTTTAATTAGTGTTTTTATTTAGAGTTTGGCAAGGATGTAAATTGAAAATCAGCATGCTATAACAACATTTCCATTAGCTAGTCTCAGCATTTCTCATGAGGAAAACGATCTATCGGCAGCATTTCTTAGTATTAACTGTTTTGAAGGCAAGAAGTGTTAACAAAAGGCTGTCATCTTTTATCATTGTTAATCTACTCTGCAATAATGAAAGATAATAGATGAATTGTGTGATATCACCATAGTTCACATTACTTCAATTTGCATAAGAGATGCCGTTCTACTTTTGTATTCTTGGTTTGATGAAAGCAGAACTGCAGACATTTTACATCATCTGCTTTATTTTCATTACAGAAATAATGATGCCTACTAGGAAAAGTATGTACATGGTAAGAAAAAACAAAAAATCTGTATCTTGGATGCTCTAATGCTACATATAAGTGTCCCTCTGTCTCAAAAATCCATTGAAATGAACTGATATTCCATGCACATTTTAATAAGCGACACTGCAGTGCAGGAATATGACAGACAGTATCCGCTCATCAGTTCCGGCAGAACGTCGCCCATATGTAGTACTTGTAAATATTCCCATTAAAGTAAGTCTACAAGCATATAGCAACTTATCCAGTATCAAAAAGCAATTAGAGGCAATGTCTTAATTTATAATTTAAGCCATCTATTGCTATTTGAGAACATATTTCTCTAGGTTGTTGATTCCATAATGCTGTCCTGTGTTTAGTGAAGTCCATTGCTTCTATGGTAATGCCAAAATATTGTTACATGAAGCCGATGCCATCAGCCTGACTTCCTCTCAGTGAGTGTGATGGTTCTCTTATTTGCAAGGTTGATTTTGGTGGTGGCATTGACCCAGCATGTTCATTTTCAACAAATTATTGCTCAGTAGATTAGTATAGCAATAACCCACGCCTGGGTGTGGGTAATACTAAATTTACCCACGGTTGGCGTGGTTTGGTCCCGAGGGCGAAGCCCAAGGGACCAAACAAGGCCAACCGTGGGTAAATTTAGCATTACCCACACCCAGAAGTGGGTTATTGCTATTATACCATGACATTATTTAAGAAAAGAAACTATTACTTTTCTTAAATAATGGCATAGTATAATGCCTGTTTACTGCCCTTCCACAGATGTCTGGCATCCGGCAGTTCTGATGTACTGCGCCTGCGCAGTACATCAGAGTTGTGCAAAACGGAGAAAGCAAGGTCTCCGTTGCTTTTTAGTGTTCGCTATGTTAAATGAGTTTAACATAGCGAGACAATTAAAATAAGCAACGGAGATGTCCGTTGCTTATTTTAAACTGTCTCGCTATGTTAAACTCATTTAACATAGCGAAACTAAAAAGCAACGGAGATCTTGCTTTCTCGTTGCTTTAAAACACTGTCTCGCTATGTTAAATGGGTTTAACATAGTGAGACAGCTTTAAAATAAGCAACAGAGATCTCCGTTGCTTATTTTAAAGCTGTCTCGCTATGTTAAACCCATTTAACATAGCGAGACAGTGTTTTAAAAAAACGAGTTATACTAATGGAAAAAAGTCCGGGCAACCGGACCTTTTTCCATTAGTATAACTCGATTTACAACGGGCACGCTGGCCAATCAGCGTGCACGTTTTGGGGGGGGGGGGTCATGGTATAATAGCTTTTTTCCTATTGCTTTTTTTTTTAAACCATTTGGACTTCTTTAGTTTTATGTCATTCAGTTCATTAAACCAACAGAGTTCAGTGTATATATATCAAACTGATGCATAGAAATTAATGAATTTTAGAGTAACTTTGTAAAGTGATGTAATAACAAAATGTCTTGTCAAATTTGTGGGTTTAGCAGAGATTTATTTGTTCCTGATATGTAGATGCAATCATGACACATTCAGTATAATTCACATTTTGACATGGATTATTGCTGCAGAATAGAGAGGAATATGCTGATATTCATGAAGAAAATAAAAGTGAGTCACTGTCTCAGGCAAAGTGCTAAATGCTTAGAATAGGTCCCCTACAGTGACTGTAAGTACATTGTCTGTAAGACTTTTCCAGGGAGCATTTCAGAAAGAAAGAAGGCACTTTCAATAAAGGAATATAACTTAAGAGCTGAATAAAGCCTTTCTTAATGCTGATTGCATGTAAATTAACATCATAGATTAAATGGGATATTTAAGCAAGTACATTAATGCATATTTCGAAGTACAAAAGTTCCAAGTGTGAACTGTTTAGCCCATTTAGCCTACCTGTATATGTAAATATATACGCATTTATAGTTACACACATATATGTGTGTATGTATTTGGATGTAAACACACACACACACACACACACACACATATATATATATATATATATATATATATAGATAGATAGATACATACAGATATGTATGTATGTACATGTGTGTGAATGTGTATATATATATATATATATATATATATATATATATATATATATATGGGTCTACTTCACTTGACCTAAAACTCATTTGACCGACACCCATTTGACCAACACCCAGTTCACCTAAATTTCATTTGATTTAAAACTCATTTGACTACTCCCATTTCACCGACATGTAAGACATTCCCCGGGATTCATGAAGCTTGCGCCAGGCTCAGGCATAGCGTAGGCGGTATAATGCCAAATATGGCCGTTGAGCGATTCAGGTACGATCCAATTCCACATGCACTACCGGCGTACGCCAGAACTGCGCAGCCCCCGGCTTAGGTATGCTAATCACCCTATGTGCAGTGTCGCACCATGCAAATGAAGGCATATAGCGATTCATGAAGTGGTGCAGGCATAGCATAAGCCCACGGAAATGTAAACCAAAAAACACGGTTTACATTTTCCCAAACAGAACATCAGAGCTATGGAAGAGGGCCAGACCCAGGTATCACAACATTAACATATGCCAATGGCGAAATACACAGCCAATGGCATAAGAAAAGATGCACAACACGTAAATAACAACATTTAATGTCATGTCCACAGTAACGCACAGCACAACCGCAGGTCATGTGTGCGGAAG
This sequence comes from Protopterus annectens, assembly GCF_019279795.1. Taxonomy (NCBI): domain Eukaryota; kingdom Metazoa; phylum Chordata; order Ceratodontiformes; family Protopteridae; genus Protopterus; species Protopterus annectens. Next base: position 1,224,737,903 of record NC_056745.1, read on the forward strand.
CTGTAACATAAAGAAATAATATAAAAATGTCATAAAATCAAAACGTAATAGAAATCAGGTTTACAGCATAATACACAATGGTAGGCATGGAACACCATAACCAAGGTGCAAGGGTTGCTAAGGGCCTGTGATAGTGTTCGGCACGGTAACTATGAATTAGTAGTCAATGCCATGCAAATGAGGCAGATAATACTGAATCGCAAATGTCCCGTCGGATGAAGGTTGTACCATACGGTGCAGCGGTATAACACCGAGGAGTGGCTCAGAGGAGATACATGACATCAGCAGAGGGGTGTGCCACCATAGCAGTAAGCACATTGGAGCAATGCAAATCTGGCCTGTCCATTGCTAAGCAAAGCTGCAGGACAAGGGTGGGGAGGAAGGTATAGAATCGTTAAGCTGAGAGCACACATGGTGCCCAAAAGCACATGTGTACAGGGATGAAAACGTGCCCGAAACCCAGTAATCGGACGCATGCACCGCAAACAATAGCACAAACAGGAAGGTCATGGGAAGAAAAGAAGGAAATGCGGAAGTAGGGTAATTGGAGTACTAATGAGCAATCAACACCAATCAACCCACGATGGCCAATCGACGGCAGCTGACAAGTCTGCTTGCAGAAACCTGCAAAACAGGATAGGGGAGGCATTGGAATGCAAAGAAAGGAAGGGAGGTATTGGATTGCAAAGATAGGAGACCTGACACAGCAGAGCAAAGCAAACCAACAGCAGACTGGCAGTAGCACACATAACGCAAGATACACCAGGTCCAGGAAAGTACAAATGAAAGTTGGCTGCAGGATGCACGCCAGAAAATGATAGGTGCAATGTGCAGAAATGTAAAGGGAAGGTCAAGAGGTAATCCACGGCAGGCAAATGTAATTCAACACCAAAGGCACCACAATAGTAGTTCCGGCAGTAAAACACATAAGATACCCTGTAGCTACGATTCTACATACACACCCTATGACATCATCGGTGTTCACAGCACAATAGTATAAAGTGTGAAAGCACCCAACACACACCTGTGTATTCCCAAACACTGCACCATAGGTGTAAACACACGGGGAACTTTTAAAATGTACATGTTGGGAGCTGCCATAGCTGTGATTCATCAGCATGTGTTAGAGACTGACGGTGTTGTGGAAGATGATGCCGACAACCACCGCAGGCCTCGGAGGAGAAGGAGTGTGTTCAGACCAAGGGTAATCTACCAGGGGCTACATGACCTGGAGAAAGTAGAGCGTTACAGGGTGGACAGGGACATGTTACAGCAAATAGTGGAGCTGTGCCGGCCACGCCTGAGAACCAGAAACAACAGAGGGGAACCCATCCCAGTGGACATGAAGGTATGTGTAAGCCTGCGAATACTGGCCACAGGTACCTTTCAAAGGCCAACTGGAGATATAATGGGTATCTCACAGGCATCAGCATCCAGGGTACTACACCAGTTCCTGGGTGCCATGTTACCACATGCCAATGAGCAGATATACTTCCTCCGAACTCAGGAGAAGTTGGCCAGCAATATGCGCCACTTCCACCATGTGGCACACTACCCGGAGGTACTGGGTGCGATAGACTGCACGCACATACAGATCAAGTCACCACCCGGTGAGCATGGTAGGCGCTACATAAACTGCAAGGGATTCCACTCCATCAACTGCCAGGTCGTGTGCAATGCCCAGGGCATTATCATGGATGTGTGTGCTGGCAGCCCTGAAAGCTACCATGACTCCCATATCTGGCATGCCTCACAGCTGTATCAGGTATTTGTCAGGGGGGACATCCCACATGGCCATCTTGTGGGGGATGCTGGCTATGCACTGGAGCCGTGGATGAGGACTCCCATCAGAAATGCACACACACCCATGCAAGAACGCCATAATGAGGCACACACACAAACCAGAATCATCATAGAGCGTGTGTTCGGGATGCTGAAATCACGGTTCCGGTGCTTGGATACATCTGGTGGAGCCTTGCTGTACTCTCCAGGCACGTGTGCCCACATCGTCATAGTATGTGCCATGCTACATAATATGATCATGCGGAAGCAGCTGCAGCAGGGACAAAATGGTGAAGGCCCTCATAGCCCACCGCAATTGCCAAGGCCATTACAGGCACAGAGGGATTCAGACCATGAACACACTGTGCCAGCCCCAGTAGGCAGACGGAGGCGTGCCCAATATGCCTACGCCTTGGCAAAGAGGGAATGTATAGCACATACTCTGACAGTGTAGGCCCCTACGGACTGACACCTCTCCACCTGCACACACAGTAAAATGGATGGCACACAAACATGACCACCTGTAAATTGTAATGTATAGGTGACCCAATGTGTGACTCCTACATAGGCAGCCCTCAAACATTGTAAACACAACAGCTAGTGGTACACGGAATGCCAACACCTGAGCAGTACATGAGCCTTACAGCATATGGTGGTGCTGTGTGCCTGTCACGTTCCCTGCCATATATATATATATATATATATATATATATATATATATATATATATATATATATATATCAGTTATCGAAATTTCAATTCACCTAACTGTCATTTCATCTAAACTTCATTACATTGACAAGCATTTTAGGTGGGGGGCTTTGCCCCCCACACCCCCCCTAACTATATATGTCAACTCCAGGGTCGCACAACATTGGGGACGGGGGCAAATGCTTGTCGATGTAATGAAGTTTAGACGAAATGACAGTTAGGTGAATTGAAATTTCAACGAACTGATAGGGACCCATATATATATATATATATATAGATAGATAGATATATATATAGATATAGATATATATCTATCTATCTATATATATATATATATATATATATATATATATATATATATATATATGTACACATATGCATATATATAATACAGATAGAAAGGGCAATAGAGTGACATATGGTGATATAGATGGATTCAGCGATATCTGCAAATATAATAGATAGTTCAACAACATTCATAACACCTTGGAGGTACAAATAAATAGGATACCACCAACCATGGCATGTGTAACATACCGACATGCGTAACCATGAGGCTGAAAGACCGATAGAACACAGTACTGGAACAGTACAGCCGCGAGTAATAGTATGATGATATGAAGGGACATTAGTCACTGCTGCCGGTGTTGCGGTCCACGTAGGTACTGTGTTCAACTGTGCTTGTGAATGCCATAGTCTGTGTAAGTGTGCATTGAGGGTGCCGTGTGCGTCTCCGTGTGACTGTAATGTGTGTGTGTGTGTGTGTGTGTGTGTGTGTCCGCAACATGTGTTTGTTAGTGCCAAGTCAGAGGCACATCAGTATGGTAGGTGTGGGTATAGCTAGTCGTAGGCATACGGTTACTACCTGTCCCACAGTAGGAGGGACAGCCCCACCCTGGGCAGGTGTGTCCTGACATAAAACAGTACAAAGGGCAAATGTCCGAGATGGTAGGACATAAATATGTCCCATATATAATGTAATAGTCGAAGAAACGTAAATGTTACATGCAATATGATAAGTAGCTAAAGTCACACAACAATAGGTTTGTATTGAGGATAAAAGTATGTGCTAGCCTGTGTACTGACCGTGCCTACGTGTTGGCCGTAAACACCGCTGTGTGTCCCGCAAGTGTCCAACAATGACCATATGAAAAGGTGGCAACCCATGGCAAACAGGCTCTTTTACCAGCACAACCACAATGACTGCAAATATCTGGGACAGAAATACAAGGGATAGCTGTCACTTACACATATCCCTTGATATATCGCTGCAATTACAGAGGTATACAAGTAGCAAGCTCACCTGCAGATGATATAGAAACCAATTAACAATGACCCAACGTACAATCCCGTAACATAAGTCTACTAACTGTTAGCTCTGTAATTAGGGATGGAGCCCACACACATATATACGGATTATGTAGAAATGCAAGACCCACAAACCTGTATATGCTACGTACACCCACTGACATCCCCCACACTAGAAACTAAAGCAATACAGACTGTAATAGCAGCACAAACATCCAGTCAGTCAATTACATCTGCAGAACCCTCAACATACTGTGTGAGAGACACAATTAAAGGCGTCATGCAAAATTGCAGGCATTGTATAATGGAACAAACAGCCATGTTACAGGTTTCGTTTGCAATACTCCGTTATCAGACGTTGGGATGACAGGTACACCCACATGTTGAACCAAATACTCTACCTGTCACACACAATCCATGGGGGTCATGAATCCAAAGTATACTTGTCTCCATGCATAGCAGTTGCAATTACACATAACAAAACACAATACAGACCATCTCCCCGAAGGTAGGGCAAATAGACAATGCCCAAGTGGAGAATTCAATTATACCCCACTGTTGCCGCGTAATTGGCGAATGGAGTAGCTGCACAGCTGATATGCAAGTAATTAGTCGCTCAGGAACACCAATTGGCGGGATGAATCCACATGTTACAGGTATCAACGTATATAAGGATGACTTGCCAGACATTCAAACCGTATGCTCATACCGAATACCAGTTGAAACACTGTGAGAGAGATAGAATCGAAATGTCGTAACGATAACAAGGTATGTAGAACGCCCGATATGTAAGGTTATGTATAGCATGATCTGTATTAATTAGTTTTACTGTATGTATAGCCTGGTTTGCATTAATTAAACGTGTCCACAATGCATAAAGTGGGGAAAGGTATTTATGTAGTGATGTCTTGCTGAGCATACTAACGCTTGTAGAAACTGTGCGTCCAGCAGTGGGACACAAGGTACACAGCACAGATACCACAAGGGATGCTACATGAGGGCGTTAAACAGAACAATTCCATACAACCCGCCTCAGTGGTAGGGTATGTCCAACAAGGACGTGCCATAGCAGGGGATAGTATATGTTGATATACTGTCACAGCACGCATGTGTATGGGCATATAACGTTAATGACATATCTAAGGTGGTTCCGCTGTGCAAGTATGCTTTGCATTATGGGATACTATGTGAAATATGTGTAATGTATAGTATTATAGGTAGATATGACAGATATTCTACACAGCATAACAGGCATATCATGCATACCACAGGTATCGTCTATTGGCATGTACAATAACAGGATACATATGGCTTGTAGGCATGGGACATTGTAATAGCATGATAGCTAATATAAATGGAAGGGCTACCAAGTAACCATGCACAAAGGACATGTAATAGCTTCACAGGTGCATAGTGGGGTACTATGCAGTCTGGCAAGTCCATGTGTAAGCACAACTACAGTGTTCACACTAGTGGCACCTCTCTAGGGTAGTGTCCTGTGAACAGCAGAGCCATGTGTCACCTGCACCTCTGCACAGTACAGCCACTGCAGTGATCCCAGGCCTACATGTGTCTCCCAACCACCAAGGGAGGTATCACATGAACAGTGCTACTGAGTGTCCCTGCGTGATGTACATAGGACTTATGTTCCAAAGCATGGTGAGTGTCCAGTTTGGGAATGTAACCCACAAGCACATCCCACTCATTGTGGCGTGTGTGCACATATCCATGAGCATGTTGCTCACAGTGGCCTGTGCTTATGTCGCGTATGAGGAGTATATCCATTAATAATGTTGTGGACATGGGCCCTGTCTGATCAGCAGAGGTCACCCCTGAGTATGTAGTATGCAAATGTGTACAGATGTGGTGTCCATAGTGCAGCCACATACTTAAACTGTCGGAGCTCCGTAAACGTCTTGGTGTGTTAATGTTGTGGTATGTAAAGCTGTAGCTGTTGTGTAAGGTATACCCTAAATGAGGTGGTGTACCCTTGAATGTGTGTAGATATCTTGAGTTCAGAGGTACAATGGGTGCCTATGTACCAGCTACACACCCAGTACAGATAGGTGTGGCCACGTAGAAGGATAGCAAAAAGGAGACGCCAGCAACAAGAGTGGACTGTAGATAGTAGTTTATTGGTTATAGATAAACTACCAAAACACCAAATAGGTTCCACATACCGGTTTCGGCCCGGATTCAAACCTGGCCTTCTTCAGTGTATAACAATATTGTTATACACTGAGGAAGGCCAGGTTTGAATCCGGGCCGAAACCGGTATGTGGAACCTATTTGGTGTTTTGGTAGTTTATCTATAACCAATAAACTACTATCTACAGTCCACTCTTGTTGCTGGCGTCTCCTTTTTGCTATTCATTTGTTTCTCAGCCGTGCAACTCCCTACGTGCAGGAAATACTTGGTTGGATTCACTTAGAAGGATATCCATGCCACAGTGGCAATACGTTAACCACAGGAGTGGGTGCAACATATGTGTGTACTGCAAACATGTACAATGTGATATGTATGTAGGGGACTACCATCCATGTAATAGTCAGTGGGTGAATGGTGTAATGCAAAGGTGATGTTCATGCACCTTGTGTCATGCAGCTTGAGGCTATGATAGTCATATCATGTATCTGTCACAGCGACACCCATATGGATGGAGTCACTATCAGCTGGTGGAGCAATCATGGCGCTTTGTATGCAGGGGTTTGAAAGCTAGGCAGGGAAAGTCCCCTGTGCTAGCCTGTACCGCAGGGAAGCATATACTGAACATGAGGGGCCCTATGACTGAGGATTGTGGTATGCCAGATGTACCTGACATGTAGTAGGTACTATGGAATGCTGGCCTCACTGTGTGTGTCCTGTCCATGAGCCACATTGCATAACATCCTGAGACATAGGGTACGATGTGCAGGTGGATGTGTATGTTGTCAATACCAGAATGGAGAATGGTGCTGAAAGGCAATGAGAGGACAATGTAGGATGTGTGGACTCCCGTACCATCAGCAACTGCCCTGGTAACTGTATGAAAGGAGTCCACCATGTGTAGGGGCCATGCTCTGGCCCTAACATGCCCAACCCGGGTGGCAGCAAAGGATGGGAGACCAACAATGTCTCTGTGAATGACGTCCTTGATGATGTGCCCCATAGCCATGCAGAACAGTCCAGTCAGGTGTGTAGGACTATAGTCCCACTCGTGCATTGTGGTGCCACCTGTGTGTAGTGTGATAAGTGCTGCTGTGTGCCATTCAGGGGGTACAATGTCTGAAACAAGGCTATTACTGAGTATGGTGGCCTAGTGGGGAGACATGTCATTCAGAGGTTGGTGGACATCACAGCCTGGGACGTTGGAAGGTGACATGGGGCCAGTGTCCCAGGACATATAAAGTGCAGGTCAGTACTGTGTAAGTGTGACCACAGGGACACCACAATGTTCCTGTATGGATTTTAGTCCTGTAGTGAGCGAGAGGGTGTAATGTTAGCATTGAATCCATCCTCCAGCATTTTGCCAACATCACCTGGGTCTGTAATGTTCCAGAGTGACTTTTGTATGTGACAGCAGATGTGGGTGTTGCCATCGACTACTGACATACCACCATAATGCCTGGTGGTACACCCCGGAATGTGTCACAGTCATGTTTACGTAGCTAGTCTCGGAGTATGTGATGAGGGACCCTGTGGCCCTACCACGGCTGACCAGTGAGCCACCCCACCCATGGGAATGTACACCACTGTGCAACAGCCTACACCTGTTGTTGTACATCATATGTCCATAGAACTTGACCACCAGAGTGGCTTCTGTTATCTGGTGTGTACCATCATGGCTCTGTGTGGAATAGCATGATCCATGCAGTTGTGTACATGCTAATGAAGTGCACTGGGGTATGTGTCAGCATTTGTATGTGCATTGTCCATCTGCACGGGTGTCATTACGTTAATAACCGCTGTCAGCAGACGTCTGTAATAGGTGTTGTAGTACTCATGTACTGTGTATGCTGTGATGGGTGTGGTGCCGGGATGTGGCTAACAAGGTTGATTAGCATATGTTCTGAATCCAACAATGAGGGGATAACCCCCGGTGTGTAACACCAGTCACATGGTGGTAGTGTTCATGTCAAGGTTAATGTAGGTCTTGGAGGTGGTGTGTATGGGTTGATCCAGCAGAGCGGAGGTTATGACTCATGGATGTGTCGGTACATGAGTGGCTATCCCAGTTAAGTGTGAGGTAGTGTCAGTCACACATCAGTAGTAGCTGTCTGAGGCCCACTGTCCAATATACCAACAAATAAGGTATGTTAACCGTGGGGTATGATGTTGACTCTGTAGCTTGTTACAATGTGTATAGCGGTCCCGGACACAGTTAGTTGCACGTGGAGCACCTCTGATGCATTGTGCTAAGTAACTAGCCAGATGAGTGCACAACGTAGTGGGATATGGGAACCCCTCAGCTGTGGGTGTGCCGGTCCAGGTATGTGCCTGAAAGGTATAACCTTTAACCATAACCTATAACCTGTCATTGCAGGTGTGCTCTGCAGAGCCTAGAGGCAGGTCCCAGTCACTGCAGAGATGTTTGAGGGGTGCATTATAAGGTGTGCCTTGCCTGCGTGCATCACAGAGGAAGATGCAAGCATTGTGTCACATGACCCCATGTCGTGCTTGCCAGTTCCCATTCTGCCGGTGACAGTTATTGGAAATTGTGCAAGACAGGCAGTATAGAAGCAGCAAGAGCCTTACATGTGAGCTGTACTCCCAGGGCTGACAGGTGCAAGTCATCTGTGCCACAGCATTGTGTTTGACCAGGTCAGTCAAAGCGGACAGATACCCGATGCCTGTGGAATGACAATAGGAGCATAGGCAACTGTTGAAGTGACACAGTCGGTCGTTGTACAGTGGCATCATGTCCGGACGAATGCAAAATGCTCCCCAGGGCCTGGCCCACACCCTCAGGGCTATAAGACTGGTGAGCTATTGCATGTCCCTGCACACGTAGTCTGTGAAGTGGCATCACAGGGCAGTCACACTAACATGGAGAATGACAGTCACATCGTACCTGGTGAGGTGTGGCATGGGTGCATAGGTTATGTTGCAGAAGCAGTTACCCGACAACAAGATGTAAGCGACTATCGCCCTGTGTAGCCTGCTGTGCGGAACTGCAGTGTGACTCCCTACAGAGTCACCTATGACTGGTGTGTTGTGAATGTTAGAACTCCCTATTGGCTGTATGTGATGGGCACACATGAGTCTGTGGGCTATAAGCTGGTGATGTTGTCTTCCATGATGGGGGCTACCTCTGGTGCCTACACTGAGTATGGGGACGTACTGCACAAGTTGTCCTCGTAGGTGTGGCCAGTGGTGTAGATCATGTGAGACTATGTGATGGGTGGGGTGTGTTGCGAATGTTACACATCCCCAAATGACTGTCAGGTGCAGTCAGGGTTGGTTACAACATTACCCCCAGCCATAGCTGTCAACCTCCTGTCCCCAAAATTAGGAACATTAGCCCTCATACTGTGTGACAAATGGGCAAAATGTGGAACACTTACAACTGGCTTACTAACAGCTTCAACTAGGAAGGGCATATGATGGCTAAAATAGGCTGGTTTTACATATAAAACAGATATTCTAATGATTCATATGATTCCCATCTATTTAGCCATGGCTAGCAGGTAAACAATTTCCAACAATGAATGTGTGACAGACCCTTTCAATGTGGAACCTTGAGGAACATGCACCTTTTAGACCCCCAAATGAGGTACGTTCCTCGTAATGAGGTACACTTGAGAGCTATGCCCCCAGCACGGCTGCAGACGTGCATCCCCCACAGGCTGTAGTGTCGTATGTTGGGAGGTGAGCATTGAATGTGTACATGAGACAATTGCTCTATTGCCACATGTACAACATATCCCTCATATATACAGACAGTAGCACTGGTACGTGACAGTTGGACATGCCTGTATATACAACCATGTCCCACAGGATATGTGTGTTAAGTGTGTACAAAAGCTGTTGTACCATAAGCAAGCTGGGAAGTGTAGGACAGCCAGTGTACCTGTGGGAAATGGTGTGGAATGGGTGCTATAGTAATCAGTAGCTCATGACATGCTCACAAGTTCTGAACAAGTGCCTAGCATGACCATACAATACAGAGTGGGTGTTGGATAATATCAACCCACAAGTGGTGATGACAGTCATTTTGGGTGGTACCGCACTATAACCCTGCTGAGTATGGTGTGCATGTCCATGAACCATTATCACTGTAGATGTTAGCAGTACAGATGTACAAGACAGCACGGATATTTGATTACAAATACCTTTGCATGTCACAGGAGTGTTCCACCAGTGGCCTGTTGACAGACTCACAACTACAAAAGGTGCAAGAGTGACATGTGTACATCACACTAGTGCCAGCTACAGTAGAACAGGGTTAATGTGTTGTACCCCACCCTCATTGTAGCCCATAACACACAGACAAATGTTAGGCATCTGTGTATGTAAGGCTGTGAATGGCCATGACCTATCAGTATAGCTGTGTCAGTGTTGTGAACAACATACAGAATGGGCTGTGTGGGTGAGGTGTGTGACATATGTGCACAGTCTGATGGATGATACCAGCATTGTCACCGCTAGGTGAACATCCCTGTACCCATAAACTACTACCTAGGCTGTGGTCAACATTATGGACACTGTGTAAGGGATGGTGCTGTGCAGTGCACCCCCCGACTTGGTGACATCTCCAGGTCCCTTAGGTAGTCATATGAGGTACCCATGTCATGTCAGGGTGCCATCCATGAGCACAGAGATCACTGGACAGGCATATACAGCAATGTGGTGACCAATATTGGATCACATACCACCTTTAAGGGGTAATGGCTATGCATGGATGTGTGATACCAGCCTTCACAATCCTCACCTCCACTATGCAGCATGCTGTCTACCTTGCAGAAAGACATTTGCTACACCATGATGATTGACATGCTACATATCCATAACCTGATCTATAAGACATATGTCATGGACAGCTACCGTCCTAATACTAGGATCGCCACAGGCTGGACAGATCCCTGTGCCATATATGTGACATACTCCCGCCATACCATGCAACCCTGTCCATCAAAGCGCACATGTTATCCCAGTCATACATGGTGTGATGGCCGCATGGTAGATGCACTATCAACTGACTGGATCAGTAATGTGGCACTGATGCACCTTGCGGTGGCATAATGGCTGTCTGCTACAGCTTGGAAACCGTGCCCGCACATGCTATGGTTGATAACCATCATTGCGAATGTTGTCTGACTAGCCATTTTCCCATGTCTATCACATGTGCAATACAGGCGATCCGTGGCAGGATGTTCAACAGTTGTACAGTGCTGTGTAGATGTATATGGCAAAACACATGCATGTACAGGTGTCCATGCGTATGTGTGCATTGTCACAGCTCAAGTCCATCACAGCTGTGTCTGTGTTGATATGTGACATATACACAGCATCCAGGTCAACAGCATTACCGTGGACACATCCAGGCATGTGCAGATAGGTAAGAACACAAGTGCAGGCAAATAGACATGCCCACAGCAAGACAGCATTTACATGGAGTATGAACACTGTAATGAGGTGACACACATATATGGTGATGATATCCAATGCATAATGGGTGTGACGTGTGTGACACAAACATGTCATTCATGTCAGTGTCATGATGCTATGCAAAGATAACCGTGCAGATGTAGTAGATGTCATAGAAATGTATGTGCAGCAGTATCTCTGTACATCTCTGAAACTGTGACCTGTCACCATCATTATGTCTTACAGATAATGCCCCGTACACGCCTCCCAGCATACAGCCGCCAGGAGGATGATGTCCTCATCCCACAGCTCCATGACAACTATGACTTGTTGTTCAGCCATGTGCCACAGCATGCCCAGAAGTGGGATGACCTGTGGCAGGGTCTACGCAGGAGGGTGAACGATGTGGGTGGCCATAACCGCACCTACCAACAGGTGCGCAGACACTGCACGGACTTGATACGACATGCAAAACAGCGTGCCACTGCAATCGCCAGGGAACAAGGTGGAACAGGTGGTGGGCCACCAACCCAGCCCCCACTCACACACACCGAGGAGCTACTGGCCAGTCTGGGGACACCCAGGGAACAGCATCCAGAAACACTAGCTGCCATCGTGGAGGTGGGTGTCTCCCAACCAATGAGCCTGGAGTTGCCTGGTAAGTCAGTACTGCACATATGGCTATTATATCCCATGTAGTTGCATGTGTCACTGTACATTATGTAAAGTAACAACATATACAAGGTATGTGGACACACATGCTGCATACTACAGTATGCTACTCTGTGTTTGCACACATGTGCATACTATATGCTATTACACAGGTGAATGTGTTCACATGCACAGTGCAACCTGTGGCTGTCATACAGTCATGGATAATGTTCATACTGGTGTGTCACCCTTATACAGGTACCTCTGGCGTGCCGCACAGACATGAGTCCGTTGCAGGTGAGACTGTCATCAGTATCAGGCATGTTACAGTGTAGATCTATTTGCCATGTGGCCAGTTAACACTTGCACACCTGATGTTTGTTCCAGTCACGATATGCAGGTCGCATCACCCATCATTCACACGGGCCACCCATGTGCAATATATACAAACAAAATGATACACTGACTTGAAACCACAGTACTTGTCATTGCGACATGTGTGGTCAGCTGTGCATACAACGGTGGAGGTGTTCTACAATGGAGGCATATGTAATATGCATTGGAACAACATGTGTGGTATGCACACAGTACCACACAGTGAGCTGTGATATGGGCAGCCCACAGGTGTCACCATTGTGTCATATGCCCCTGCATTGGGTGCACACATTGTGATGTGCCACCTGACATGTCCCAGACATGTAGTGTTCTGTCTGCAATATTGTCACACTATCGCATGACCTATACCCCACATACCAAACATACAACTCGTTGTCTGCATAGCCCTGTGGATTGTGACATATCTGACATCTATGAGTGTATGTCATATGGGACAACACAGACATGTGAGATAGATGGCCATCACACACAATTGGCCAACACATGTGCACACATGGCCATGGGGGATGGCCAGAGACATATAGCCACACAGTATATGGGATGTGTATACACCCTGTTGCACATTGTCCACACATGGTCCAATTATAGCCTTAGTTGACCGATTATACAGTTGATGTGGTACACTGGACAACCTAAAAGCCTGTGCACAGCTACTGGAGGTGTCACTGAAGTCTACCATATGCGATCTGTTGAACATCACGACTGTGTTGCAGTTATGGCTATGCAATGTGTACATATTATGCATTCTACAGCAACATAGATGCCTCATGATGCCATGCAATGGCACAGTGTCTGTACTTCACACTGTATAGCAATGTAGACGGCTCACTCTACCCTCCCATGCTCATGCACATTTGCTAAACATGCATCCTATCTGTAGGGCATACACACAACACTGCAATGTGAAGCCCATTATGATGCTGTACATGTGTCAGGACACCATTGTGTCAGACATGTATGCATGTTAATGCACATGTCAGCAGATTACATGTCAAGGTCATGTCAGCCATGTGTACTGTTATCCTGTTCTGGGCCACATGGTGTATCACGGGGATGCATGCATACTGCCATGATTGTGTGAACTGCATGGCTACTGATATGACACCTGCTTGCTGTAGTGTGCACCCCAGGGAGGTATGCTTACTAACACTATTAATGTCTGAGCTGCATGCCCTCTGCTGTATCGCAGGCATGCTGCATGCCATCTGACAAATCACATGCATGGTGTGTCTGTGTGTGTCTGTGTTTGTGTGTGTGTGTCTGTGTGTGTGTGTGTGTGTCTGTGTTTGTGTGTGTGTGTCTGTGTTTGTGTGTGTCTGTGTTTGTGTATGTGTGTGTCTGTGTGTGTGTGTGTCTGTGCTTGTGTGTCTGTGTGTGTGTTTGTGTGTCTGTGTGTGTTTGTGCTTGTGTGTGTGTGTGTCTGTGTGTGTGTGTCTGTGTGTGTGTGTGTCTGTGTCTATTGTACTTTGCAGTATTTCTTTGCATTCACAGGTGATGTAGGTGCGTTACCCTCCTGCGGTCCATCTGATGTTAGTGTCCCCACAGATACTAGCGGTGATGAACATATGCATGAGGTACAGGCAGGGTTGTCAGGGGCTGAATCTGTGCCAATGGTTACCATCTCAGCTATGTCCCCCTCTTCCCCGCACACAGTTCTGCTACCAACACATACCACATCACCAGTGGCCATAGAGGAAGGACAGTCAGCGTCTGTTAGCGTGGAACAGGAACATGTGGTGGCTACAGAAGGTGTGTCTACTGCAGATGTGCCACACAGGCATGTGGCCGGTGCTGCTCGTAGGAGGACCTCTGGCAGACATGCACCTGCAGGACAGAGCGCAGCAGCTCGTATCACCAGACGCATGTTCCAGACTGTAATGGCGGCACAGACACGTGCTGAACGGCAGAACAGAGAAGGGCAGAGGCTGCAGAGGGCTGCTATCCATACCCTAAATGACAACATCCAGGCATTGGCAAATGCTCAACAGCAGATTGCTAATGTTCTGGATAAGCGATTAGGTGAAATGGTCGGAATCCTTGACCGAGGCATGGCAATCCGCGAGTGGGAGCTGTCTGTGCTGGAACATCTGGTAGGAGTGAGGTGTAGGCCACGTGGACGTAGGCCAGCAACACCACCTAGTGTAGGTCGATGTGAGCGTGCCACCTCACATGCCCGCTCCCATAGTGCCGGTAGCAGTAGCAGTACAGCTGGTGTTGCGCTGTCAACACCAGGACACAGCAGGCCACGTGGACGTGGCCCTGGACGTTCTCAGCGGGGACACAGTTCCAGCAGACATGTGTCGTCGGACAGTAGCCACTCTGTACCTCCACCTGGTAGTGCCCGTGCAACCCCAGGCAGGCACAGGTCACGTGGCCTTGGACGGACACAGTGAGCTGTACAACCTGCTCTGTACAATATGGGGCTGTCAATTATACCCCATGTAGGCCTCACAAATTGCAGAACTGTGTACACACATACACGCACACAGCAAACACAACTGTAGGGCTCCACAACATCCACATGCATTCTGAACAGACATGTCCAATCAACTCACCGGCCCTTACAAACACACATGATGTTATCCATTGGTGCAGCCTATGCCCCTGGCAAACTTATCACCCTGTGCATATGATGAAGCCTGTGCCGCATCCCTGTCATCCACACCATTAGCGCAGGGTTATGCTCAAATATTCTGATGCACAGGGTGAACAGCATAGTGAGAGGTGTATGTAATATTACCTGTGTATGCATAGTGAGGGATGTGTATGTTGCAGTGGTTGTGTGTGAATAATGAGAGATGTGTATGTGACATAGGTTGTGTACTGTCGACATGCACCGGTCATACCATGTAGTGCAGGTGCAGCATGCATTGTGATGTGTTCACGGTATGTGTCTCGGTTACATCTGTAGCACCATGTTGGTTGTGATACCCTGGTTCCCTCCTATGGTGTACTTGCATGTGCCTACAGGTAGCAGTGTTTGCAGTCCCCCACGTGTTACTGTGGATTACTCACAGGCACGTCTGACAATATCAGCATGCTACATGTACCCTCAACCTGACTGTTGGAAACACCAACATGACACAGATGTCCGCACATATACTGCACCCGACGCATGTGGTCAGTGCCACAGGCTACACTGGACAGAGACGTGACATACATAGCAGGACACATTACAGGTATGGTGACATGGTGCAGGGGTTGTACACAGCGGTCTGGCCAATGATGATGTGAGGTGTCACTTGGTAGCTGGAGAACACACTGTGCAGCAGTAGGACCCTGTAACAGTACGGGAACATGGCCACATTCATAGGGTGTACACCACTATAACGCACACCAAATAGTGTGCAGGTGGGGACCCTTGCCTATGTGGTCATCACCCTCACAGTACTATGCACCCACACGACGTGTCCCAGAGAAGGAACATGCACAGGTAGCCAGTATGGCTGGGACCTATGGCATCAACAGGGTAGTGCACTGCATCACCATTACAGGTTAGTCACCACGTGGGGTTAGTGATCATTTCTCACCGTATATTAGCATACACCCTCACACCAAGCACCAGACATACATACAGACACACACACACTGTGGTGATCACACATGTGTATACGGACAGCCGACGTGTGTGATGCACCACACCGGCCGACGTCATGCTTCCCACACTGACGTATGTACAGATCTCTACAATGGTGTACAGGGATGTGTAACAACTGGGACATATTCCCTGCGATATGTGGCATCTCTGGTCACACATTCGGACATACATGGCAGTGCTGGGAATGATACACCTGCCATATGATGACACGTTTGATAGACATGCAGCGGTATTGATTGCATTATGTGTACCAACACTATATCTGGCAAATGTGCTACTATATGCACACGGGAGGTTGTAGGTGTTACAGGTGCCATGTGACATATAGTTGGTGACACCTGACCGCTGTGTATGCATTATGTCAGCACCATCATGTAACAGCGACATAACGTACTGTTTGCACATGGCATGATAGGATGGTGTGTGACACAACTGTGAGCCACCCCCTGCACACATACATCTATACAGGTGGTTCACCACGTTATGTATACACATCCCTCCATACGTGCTGTTTGTATGTCACCGTATACAGGTGTCAATGATGGGTCTGCGTCATGCTTTAGTGTGCTAGGGTAGTTAGGTGTAAGTTCGATTCCCAGGCCTGCCAAGTGTGTGTGTGTGTGCATGCTTCTGTCCGCCTGGGGACTCAGGTTATGCTTTTAGACACTTCGTACCACAGATATGTCCTGCTGACGTCTTTGCCTTTGTGGATGTTGACATGCACCTAGAAGAATGCATGTGTGTCTGCTGTGTTTAGTAATCTCGGTAGCACGTTCTGTAAATGCTTCATGCTGTAGTGTGATAGGGTAGTTACGTGTAAGTTCGATTCCCAGGCCTGCCAAGTGTGTGTGTGTGTGTGTGTGTGTGTGTGTGTGTGTGTGTGTGTATGTGCATGCTCCCGTCCACCTGGGGACTCAGGTTATGCTTTTAGATGCTTCGCACCACAGATATATCCTGCTGACGTCTTTGCCTTTGCGGATGTTGACACGCACCTAGAAGAATGCCTGTGTGTCTGCTGTGTTTAGTAATCTCGGTAGCGTTCTGTAAATGCGTCATGCCGTAGTGTGATAGGGTAGTTAGGTGTAAGTTCGATTCCCAGGCCTGCCAAGTGTGTGTGTGTGTGTGTGTGTGTGTGTGTGTGTGTGTGTGTGTGTGTGTGTGTGTGTGTGTGTGTGTGCATGCTCCCGTCCATCTGGGGACTCAGGTTATGCTTTTAGACGCTTCGCACCACAGATATATCCTGCTGACGTCTTTGCCTTTGCGGATGTTGACACGCACCTAGTAGAATGCCTGTGGGTCTGCTGTGTTTAGTAATCTCGGTAGTGCATTCTGTAAATGCGTCATGCTGTAGTGTGATAGGGTAGTTATGTGTAAGTTTGATTACCAGCCCTGACAAGTGTGTGTGTGTGTGTGTGTGTGTGTTTCTAGCTGCATGACAACAGTACATTGCTTTTACAGTATTCACTCACCATAACATCTGTGTGGCGTCTTTGCCTTTGATGCCGCTGTCTACAGGCTAGACGTATGCCTGTGTGTTTTCCGTGATCTACTACTCACGGTTGCACATTCTGTCACTGCGTAATGTGTGGTACAGTGGTTACGTTCTTGTTCTGCTCACAACCCTGCCACGTGTGTGTGTGTGTGTGTGTGTGTGTGTGTGTGTGTGTGTGTGTCTGTATCTCTCTCTCTCTCTCTCTCTATATATATATATATATATATATATATATCTATTTTCTGCCCATAACTCTGCTCTTGCATGGACAGCTGACTGTTTCATGTATCACATATTTGCAAAGCTTTCACATACCAATGGGGTATGTTACAAATCCCAACATTGTCCATGCAATGTCCGTGTTACGGGCAGTGTTACACGCCCTTACAGGCGTTTGCTGTATATCTTGGCAGACATCTATCCTTGCTGTACTCTCACTGTACTCGTACATGCCGGAGGCTTCATGTATCATGGCCTAGTTTTGCTGTGTGTATGTCTATTTGTGCTGTGTGCATGGCTGTGGGTATGTCCCACTATCATCATTTGTAAAGGTGACAGCCCTATAGGTACTTCATGTAGACTGCTGTGTCATTTGACATGTCAGCACATACCTGCGGACAGTACTGAACGTCCTACTGCAGCGCATTTCATACCTTCTGCATTATCTTGCAGTCGATAATGCTGTTTCCTCACACATGTATCTGTTTCTGATCATACCACTCCACCTCTTAGAGCAAACATCTGGACAAAGCCTTAACTGATAGTGGGACACATAGGGGCAGTATTGACATGTTGCTCTTACAAATGTAGATAGTTGACACAATAATAGGTTTTGCATTAGTATGACTTTTCTGACAGATTTGGTGTCTTAAACACACATGTTTGTCATTATTTCATGACTTCAGTTATCAGGAATGTGCCAGAATGGTAATGATGTTACGTGGAACACACCAAACATATATGAGGCAGAACTCTGCACATTCTGCGTACATCTGTACAGTTGCGGAGTATGTGTCTGATACAAGATATTAACTTTCTGACACCAATACACACACTGTATGGCGGCATCACAGGCCGCATGCCATTACATTTATATTGCAGGACACACCCACCCAGAGGGTTGTATTCCTCACACAGGCCAACAGCTGCTTATCCACACTAATTAGTCTATCATGTACCGTATGTGTACGCCGGTATTTGCACTTTCCGTCAGTGGCAGAGCTCACGTACGAGTATGGGGGACTGGACATTGTAACGGTGACACTGCATGACACCCTGAGGGACACATTTCTTTTGAGTCTATTAACCTTCCCCATTGACTTTCACAGGGCATACGTTGTCATTCACATTTGTCAGAGTACATGCGTATGATTTGTACATGTTTTCTCATTTGTCCTGATGTCTTTCTTCTCACCTGTCCACCTAGTATCACTAGTTCTGTACATGTTTTTTGGACAGGTTACCTTCATACCCCTAACCTGTACACATTATGGGTAAACGCCCAGGCGTTTGACCTTTGCCCTTGTACATTTGTCATAGTAATGTGCCTTTCTGGTAAATTGCTGGCAAGGCATTATGAACTGTGCAGTTAGATAATAATGACTGACATTTCTATTACATGATTAGTAACACTCATAACATTCGTATTCCTGGCTCCGCCAGTATTCTGTCAACGTTCTGACTTTGTCTGGGGTATATCTAATATAGTCCCTATTTGTATTTCATGTACTATGCCTTAGTGCAGCTGTCTTATTCTGACAGTTTGCCAGTTATGGTTACCATCTTGGTCGTACGCATGTCCATCCATGATAATCACCTACATGACACTGATATAGGGCCCTACATATTCCCAAAATGGTTTATGCAATATCCAGTGGATGGTTTGCCCCATTATTTTGAATGTAGGCGTGTGCTATACCCACATCACTCCCATGGGGCGGGCCTACGAAATCTCTGCCAAACAACACCTAGGCCCATTTCTGCATACCCATGATTCCCATACCTGACAACCCTCCACAGTACCCATTACACATGTTTAATGTGAGCGGTACTGAAGTGTGGAGACACTTATATGCACTCTCCGGATATCAGTTCGTACGTCATACATTCTATCGACACATGTGTCATTACCCTTGCACCTGCTACTGTTGCATGTACAGCTGTATCGTATTTGCTGAGGTCACTTATTTTGCGTCAATGTCGGTTGACACTACGTATGGATCAATTTTTGGGGTCCTGCAATGGACACCTATATGCATGTTTAAAGTGTAGAACTTGCTGGACTGTCACTTTCTGGCCAATGGTTTGGAAGGCAGCAGTTTATTCACCTTTCGTGCATGTCTGTTTGTCTACCCATATTAGCTATAACGTGGCCTATTTATGTACATATGTCATATCTACGGGGCATATGTTTGTTGTGTATACATATATACATGTACAATCCTCATTTCATAATTTGCTTTGGTTTACGTCTGTGGATTATGTGTATACACATATATCTATATCCATACCATACCTTTCCACTGTACAGATTGTCGCAGGGTATACAGCTGGTTGCCTCTTTATCTTCGGTGTGTTTTACATAAACTTGTGTCTGTCTGGCAATGTAGTGGCATTTCATTTAAGACTTATGGTGGGAAATACTGGCAAGCAGTTCAGGTTACGAATGCATACCCTTCAGAGAATCTATGCTACTGACACACCCGTTATTCTATCCACTTTCTATGTTTGTTCTGGCACATATCTGGGGTTTGTCCCTATTTGTAATTGTAGTTTGCATGCCTTTGTCCGGTTTCATACTTTACGGGGTTAACAGGTTTGAGCCATGTATATCTAACGTGGGGGAAACAGCATTCATTTACTATGCTGTGAGCGGATCACACACGCACAGGCGCACTTGCATTTCCTTATTGTGGGTTACGCGCAGGCGCACATGCATATCCTTATTGTGGGTTACATATGTTTACTAAGTCTTTGTGCTTACGTGGGCTTTATTACTTGTAACAGTACCAGTAAATTATCTATAATCCGGTTAACGGACATATGCGAAACACACGTTCACCTTTACATATTTAAATGTCTGTACAGCACAGACGTATTCATTACACTTTAACATTATATGTGCTGTAGTCGTAGTTGAACCGGGACTGTATTCACGTTGGCCGGATGCTGTAACCACTATACTTTTGGTGTTCTGACTCATTTATATGCATACCCATAGTACATAGCTACATTAACATATGCCTCACCACTATACTTACGACACAGGCATCCATTCTCCTGCTGGGAAAAATGCGGTACTACATATTACACATTCCATATTCCCTACTGCTCTGGACCCAAGCTGCATATTTAATCACTGCAGGGATATTCAGAACCCCAAGGCTTATAGTCCTGACACATACAAGTCTTTAATTGTCAGGGTGTTCATGTGGTGATCTGGGTTTAGGCTTGTCCGCCTGGTGAACAGAACTGCCCTGACCGTGTTCAAATGTCAGACAAAGCACATAGACAGAGTTTGTCCATTTTAAACATTTTATCTGTGTTTACAGACACAGGTGTTTGTGCACCTGTCAGCAGCTTATAATGTTGGCAATACATAATATGGGTGGGGGTGGTTACAATACATAATCCACGGTGAGTGGTGTTCCCATTCACATTATTTTACCTGTGTTTATAGACACAGGTGTTTGGGCACCTGTCAGCAGCTTATAATGTTGGCCATACATAATATGGGTGGGGGTGGTTACAATACATAATCCACGGTGTTCCCATTCACATTTGACTATTTCCTGTATTCATTCATACGAGGATTATTATTTTGCACATGAATTAACTATGAATTAACTACAGGTATGCAGTAGTACAGTAAACATATGTGAAGGTTTGTTACAGTAAAAATGTACAGACCTCTGTAATACTCGGGGACTACCCCACATCCTTCACAACATTTCATGCTAATGTACATACTATTATTCTGTGAACTTTTGAAGTTTGTGAGAGCAGTATTTACATCTGTCCCTATTTGTCCACCCATCATTTTAGGCTTTGTCCAGATTTTGTTGCTGTAATAGGTTGAGAAGTGGTGTCGGTATGTGATTGAGTTGAATATATACTGTCGATAATTCGGTGGGGAGTAGGGTTACCACCTGTTCCTCTTTGCGAGGGGAAGTCCCACTTTGGACAGTTGTGTCCTGCAACGAAACCTAAGACATGGCAAATGTCCTGTGATTTTAAGGCAAAAGTATATTTCTTATTTTCTTTAATAGTTGCATGATACAGGTATTTTGTATCTGAAACACATAACTATTATTTGGGATAGCATAAGCAATTCAAATGCTATGAAATAAGCTTTTATCTTGGCAAACAAGTGTAATTCTGTCCTTTGCACTGGCCGGGGGTATGTTTTATCCTGCAAATTCTCACATTTCTACAAAGGATGTCCCACCTTGGGCATCTGAACAGGTGGCAACCCTAGTGGGGAGACCTGCATGGTGGACAGGTGTTCCATCCTGCGTAGTATGTTTTGCATGTCTGTCTAGAAACTGAACAGTACCGTGACTACACATACATGTTTTGTCCAGATGTGTACAGTACTAGACACCGTGGCGTGTAAACAACTCTGAGGTTTCAACAGGTTACTTATCCCACGCGGGATGTACACACATTTTGCCAAAACATGAACGCGCGGGCATTTGGATTTACGTAACTGTGATGGGATGTTTACAAACATGGGATACATATTTGCAATCCTGACACTGTCTAGGACGATACTTCCTACTACATATGGGGAATACTCACTATGTGTAGGTGTACGGCTGCGCAAGGCTGGTAGCTGGATTTGGTGGACATTCGGACATGGGTGCGGGTTATGTGCTATACAGGGGATGTTGCATATCGCATTTGCATGCATGGGTTCTGCATTTGGATGTCCTGATTCCGCATATAGCATCCTATGTGTATGTGCCGGTTACTTTCCTGTTCATGTGTATAGCACATTTTAATATTCATATGTTTGTGTGAGTTTGGTATACAATATGGACTGTCAGGTTTCTTTACGATTGTTATATGGCCACAACTGCCCAGCTGTGTACTATCACTACCACTGTGGGACTGCTGGTGACCCTGCCCATGGGGCTAGACGTGTGTATTGGCGGTGCGCTGACATGATGCGCTTCACTTCCACTGGGTATAACTACTTACAGTGCAGTACATTATGGACACACGATTTTAAATATCATTTGTTCCATGGACGGACACTCATATTGTGTTGCGTGCATTTCTGTTTGGTTCTCAATTTTTTGTGGCCGGGAACTGTCTTGCTTGCTTTGCATACGTTTCATTATCCACGGACACTGATAGGTGCGATTACTATTGCAGGCAGACTATAATATTCAGCAGTTTAGGTTGCTCATCGACAGCCGACATTGACACGCCTCCGGGCGCAGCTTAGTAACGCCCCATGCACTCGCGCACGTGTCCTATGCACGTGGATGTGGTGGCAGCGCACCTTCATTAATATGCATATGGCGCTACTACACCATATATACGCCGCACGGCCGGCGCAGGCCTTACACCGGCCTTGCGCTGAGCTTCATGAATTCGGGGGATAGACTTGTTGTGGGTTTTCCTTCACCTATGACTTTGTGATAAAAAGAATTACTGTAACATGAGAATAAATTATACATGCTCTAAATATACAAACAAATTCAGGGGGGTAGCTATGGGGTCCCCTGCAGCACCATCTTTTGCGAACATTGTGATGTGTCACTGGGAGTATACTGTGCTGGAACCACTACTCATAGAATACCAGATTACATTTTTTAAGAGATTTATTGATGAGTTGTTTTTTGTTATGGTTGGGGATGTACAAAACGTGCAAAGGTTTGTTGACACTCTTAACTCCAGACCAGGATATTTAAAATTTGTCCTGGGGATGTGGGACTAAAAGTCAATTTTTTGGATGTGATTTTAGAATGGGATGTTAAGCTTTATAAGTTAGTTAGTAGGATTTTCAGGAAAGAAGCTTTTAACAAGAGTTATTTGCATTACACCAGCATGCACCTTTCTTACATGAAGAATAATATTCCAAAAGGACAGCTCATAAGAGCCAGTAGAATAACAAATGAAATGGGTGACGTTTTGAAAGAAATTGAATTTATTACCACCTTGTTTGTTGAAATAGGGTATAGTAAAATTCTGCAGAAAGAGCAGGATGAATATGTCACACAGAATAAGGACAGTCTCTTTCCAGTCATCCTTGAGCATGGGTTTTCCAACATTAATATAAAACAGAACCATGACAGAAATACATTTGATACTGGTAATAACTTTTGTTTGGACATGACAATAAATAGTGGTATTGACAGAAATATTATTTATGACAACTGGAAAATTTTAGAGGGAAATAAAGAATTACTATCCATTGTGGGGACCCAACCAAGGTTTATATATAAAATCAAAATAATTTAAAAAACATTTTAGAGAGAGAGAGAAACAAACTTGTTTATTGTCCCAACACCACACAGAAAAGATGGGGCATGTATAAGTGTGGGAACTGTAACGTATGTAGATACATTTCTGAAGGTCCCTTAGTTAATTTAGAACATTTGCCTTACACTTTGAAAGTTCCAGGGCATTTTAACTTTAAGAGTAAAGGAGTTGTATACACTGGTATGCGTGCACACTGTAGTGCATTCTATACTGGTATGACTACAAGAGCTCTATGTACTAGAATAAAGGAACATTATTACAACATTAGAAAACAAGACAAGACAAATACTTTCATCTGTCCCATGTATAAAAAATTGTTGTTTTCTGTGCTGGAGCAAGGAAGACATCATTTTAGGGGTGGCAATTTTAAAACAAATCTTGAAGAAAAGGAGGCTTTATGGCAAATCAGATTAAATTCAGACAAAAAAACTGGTTTAAATGATGTTGTTAACATTAAATATTTTTTGAAAGACTGTAGAGTTTATATAAGGAAATAACTTCCTGAGTTTTAAAATTTTAATGATTAACTGTATAATTGTTTAAGTGTAAAGACGTGTATAAACACATATAAACCAATAATGGTATAGAGGCATTTCAAAACTGTTTTTAAATGTGATGTAGAGCATGTATAATTTATTCTGAAGACGTTTGGTCACAAAAGTGTGGATTAAAAGTTTTTTATTACGCTAATATCGTGTGGATTTCACTCTGTTCTTCTGCATCCTCCAGTCTGTTTTTTTTGGTTCTTGTGGTCATCCAGGAGTATTTCTAATTACTGTAACTTATAGTGCTGACTGTTAGAATTCAGATAGTCATGTAGAAAGTAGTGTTGCAGTGTTTCTAAATGTGGATTTTTCTATTTACATTTTTATGGGAAGTATCTAAAGTAATTTGCCAAATGTTTTGTGTGTTCCCAGCAGTAGTGGCTGCGTGTAGAGTACTGTAAGGCAAGTTAAAGGTATATGCCCTTTTCCCCATTGTAGTGCAATCCTGGAGTTAGTATATATATATATATATATATATATATATATATATATATATATAATATTTAAAAATTAGGGGGGTGTAGGGGGCATAGCCCCCCCCCCCAACTAGTTTGGTTGTACATTGTCCCGTTTCTTTTAAGAGGGTTAGTAAGTAGTTTTTAAGTTCTGGAAATGGTTAGTTATTGGTGTTCTAAGTGCGCTTGTCTATGGTTTAAGATTTAGTATGTTGAAATTCAGCATTGTAAGCTGTTGGTGAAATGGGAGTCAGTCAAATGAAATTTAGGTCAACTGGGTGTTGATCAAATGACTTTTAGGTCAAGTGAAGTTGACCCTTATATATATAAATATATATATATATATATATATATATATATATATATATGTAAAAAACTGCGGTGGTGGTGCTGCAATACCATTGTCGCCTAACAGTAAGACGTTGTCCTGTTTGATTCTCAGCTAAAGCGTCTTCTGTGTGGAGACATGCGTGAATAGGTTCTGCGTCAGGGCCAGCAACTTGGCACGTAAAAATCTACTGCCAATCATTAGCGGACCGGAGTTACGCTGTGGCGACCCCTAACCGGGAAAAGCTGAAAGACACAACAACAACATATATATATGTAAAAGAATCCACAAATGTACTGTTCAGCAGTCAAAGATACGCACTTGGATAAAATGTATAAAAAACAAAACGACAAAACCAAGACGATCACCAGGCTGATTATCGTAAAACTCTTCTTTAATAAAAAAAGAGGGAAAAAAAACTTAAAATGGCAGGATAAGCACTTTCTGGTTAGACCCTTCTTCAGATATGCCATTAGAGGGTAACATAAAACATTTATAGCTGAAGCCAACAAATCAAATCTGCTCCCTTCAGACACCACCTTTTAATTATCCAATCAGTGTCTTCCACACAAATCTACACCTCTTCAGTGTGGATAGGTTCACACTCAAATCAAATGTCTACTAAGATTGTGATTCTTTTATCCATCTAATTGCATAACGTTATAGTTGACTTAACAAATCAAATAGCTACTTTCAGACACTGCTTTTTATTGACCAATCAGTGTCTTCCAGGTGAATCTACACCTCTTCAATGCAGATAGGTCCACACTAAAGACAAATATCCAATAGAATTGTTGTTCTGTTATCCAACTAATCACACAGTGCTGCAGCAGGATTTACTTTCATTAGACTTAAAGTCATAAGTGGAAAAAGTAAAAATAATAAAGATATAAATAGTAAAAAATAATAATAATAATAGCCCAAAACTTTTTAAAATGTTCGCAATATCTATTCAGTTCTTCTTCCAATTTATCTTTAATCCTGAGTGGGTTATGAAGATCTAAGGGGTGTAAATATTCATAAAGCGGATCAAGTATTTCCGTTCAGGCATTGCCTATTTTACAGCTGATCATAACTTTCTATGTAATTTACAACCCTTAAGGGCAGGTTTGAAAAGTAAATTGGCATTTAGACCAGGTGTCCGGTATGCCTGTAGTTCCGCTATCCATCTCATTTCATGCTGCTCAGTTTGTATTGTAAGGTCACCACCTTGAACATTTTCTTTTACTACTTGCAAGACCATAAACAAAAATGAATGTCCTGTATTTTCAGATATATGTTTACATAATGGACTCTTCATATCTCATCGCTGAATGTCGTTGATATGTTTGGAGATAGTTCCTTTAACTGTCAGTCAGTTTTATTTAATTGTCAGTTTTATATATATATATATATATATATATATATATATATATATATATATATATCTCATGTGCCTTGTCTTGCAATCTGCATACTCCTGACATCTGTAGCATCTCCCAGAGACTGGATATATAAACAAATTTTTCATTGAAATATATCTATAATTCAAACAGGACCTGCATGGAAATGTGCCAACCCTATCTGAATAAACCTTGTCCATGATATTATTTGTATAGCAGAACAACTGCATGAGATTCTTATTTCTGTTGAAACTAAATGAATGTTCATTGCCAGCAATATCTTTGATAGTCAGGTCAAGTAACAATATCTTCCAACTATTCCTATTGATATTACAAATATGCTTAACATCACTAGCATAAGTGAGAATAAGTCTATTTCTCTGAGTGGGGAGCATATTCAACTGACTAGCTTCAGTTTCCCCTTTATTATTTGATGAAGCCAAACTATTTCACTTATGTCTAAAATATGGTCTTGCTTTAGTTTCCCATACCACATTTATATTGATCATATATTTCTCTATTTCCTGTCGTTTGTAACCTCTATCTTGAAACTCCAGGCCCAAATTGCCCATCACCTTAAAAAGTCTTGATCAGTAGTACTAGTGCAGAGTCTGGAGGATCTATTGAAATGATTCTTTATAACATTGGAAAAAACAAACTGTGGTTCTCTTCCATAAAGAGTTTCACATCTAAGTATTTAAGGCAAAATAGTGTATGGTAAACCTTAAAATGTCTGTGGTCATTTCTAAGTATGATACAAAGTCCAGTAGCATGATACAAAGTCCTTTAGCATGGTAGGAGTGTCTCCCCATATCAAATGTCATCGACAAAATGTTTATAGAATTTAATACATGATCTAAATGGATTGTTGTCATTCAGTACCATGGATGTTTCTCAGTTAGCTAATACCAGATTGGCAAAGCTGTTAGTGCAGTGTATGCCCATAGCTACACCCCATCTCTGCCAATAAATGCCCTTGTCAAAAATAAACACATTATTATATAGAATAAAATCTAGTAAAGCGCATATAAGTTCTATTTAAATGGAATCAAAATCACTGTTACATTCTAAAAAATGTTCAGTTGAAGTGACACCATATTCGTTTGGTATAACAGTGAAAAGAATGTGGACATCTAAAGTGACCATTAGATGATGTTCTCTAGTGTCCATCGAATTCATGAAGTTGGAGAGCATACCCAAAAAATGCCCAGTATCTTTACTGATGGTCGGAGTCTGTCCAACAATTTCCTTCAGCTGGTATTCATCATATATTGATAAGGGTTCTGTTGCTCATCCATTCCTTGATATGATGGGATGCAGTGGAGGATTATTTTAATCCTTATGTATCTTGAGGAGACCACTGATAATTGTTATGGTGGGATGTTCTATACTAAAGAAATCAAAAGGCTCATTGTCGCATAAGCTCTGACAGCTTTGTATGAATGCTGTGAACCATTTTCGTAACCTGTAACCTGTTAATAGCAGTGTACTTTGCTTCATCTTTTAGCATCTGTAACATTCTATCATTACAGTCCCACCACCTTTGTCTGCTGGTCTAATAACTATATTTTTGTCATCCTTTAATGCCTGTAAAGCCAGTTTCTCTTCTTTACTTAGGTTATAAAAATGATGTTTAGTTTTTATGTACATATTGGGATATTTCTCATTCACAAATCTGGATAAATGTCTCTAAAACTGCAATGTTCTGTGGAATATATGTGCTTGGTTTCTGTAAAATGTTAGGAATTGAGGAGTTGTCTGTGCCATGTATAGATTTTAACATCACATTATGTCCAAAAAAGTTCAAAATAACTTCACTAAGGACAGATGGGGAAGTTGGTATGATTCTAACTCCTTTATTCAGTAGTTCACACTGTGGTAATATTAAATTCAAACTAGATAAATTAAACACTAAATCATCTATCTCTGAACTCTCTGCCTTACCCTTGTTGTTCTTTTTATTCCAATGAAAGATGGCATTTCCTTCTCCCTCTGCTTTGTGACCTCATCCTGTCTGTGTGCTTAATGTTTGGAATTTGCAAAGTAAGCTTTGGAAAAACTGATGGAAGAATGCTGGATTCTTTGGGTCTAGCTCCCAAATTCTGGGTGTCAATAGTATGTGGAGATCGCAAATTAGAGGTAGCATTTTGAGCCCATATTATCCATAACAGAACTGGGGTTTAACTCAATATTACAATTCAGATCAGTCATATCTTTTTGGATATTATTGGTATTATCTTTATCTCTAATCTCTTTACCCAATGCAGCAAGCTTCTTGGGTCTCGGCCAAGTAAAAATGTGACCATTTTTAAAATCATCATAGTTCCGCATTCGTTTTTAGATTTTAAAAAGTCACATGCATTCAGAAGAATTCCACTTTAGTGTCGTAAGAAGATACATTCATATACATCTCCTCAAGTTTCGTGATATATACAGTATCTGTGTATTTAGTTTCCAGCTCATGCTGTAACTTCTCAATGTTCTTAATTCATGTTCTATTGATTCAAAGTATATATATATATATATATATATATATATATATATATGGTTCTACCTGACTTCACCGAAACATCGACAGTGCAGAAGACGGACCCAGAAGATCGACAGTGCAGAAGACCGACCCGACGGATGAAAGCACCGGCGCTGAGGATGCCGAAATGGGAAAAGGCTGTGTAAGTATAGTGGACGGACGTTAGGCAGTAAGGTAAGTGTGGATAGGGTGGGTTAAGTGAGTTAGGGTTAGGAGCGGGTCAGGTAAGGTGCGGTAGTGAATGTGTTTGGGTTAGCGGGATAAGTGAGTTAGGTTAGGGCCGGGTCAGGTAAGTGTGCATTAGTGATTGTGTTTGGTTAGGGGCGGGATAAGTGAGTTAGGGTTAGGAGCGGGTCAGGTAAGTGTGCGGTAGTGATTGTGTTTGGGTTAGGGCGGATAAGTGAGTTAGGGTTAGGGAGCGGGTCAGGTAAGTGCGGTAGTGACGGACCTTAGGGTTAGGGTTTGGGTCAGGGTTGTAGGTAGTTGTGTATGTGAGGTTTAGTGTGGGTTTGCAGGATTTTGGTGTGCTTGTGTTGTGTATGTGGTTTTGGATGGGGAATGTGTTTTGTTTGTTGATTGTGGTGTGTGAAGTGTATAAGGTTTCGTGTTTGTGTACCGTCGGTTATTTCGTTGTCGGGCATGTGGATTTTCGTGTTTTTGTACTGTCGGTTATGTGGTTTCGGTGTTTGCGTTGTCGGTGTTGTGGTGTTTCGGTGAAGTCAGGTAGAACCATATATATATATATATATATATATATATATATATATATATAGTATGGTCTTAATCCTTTGGATATATCCACCACAGGAGGTTTACAATATTACACAGTGAAGATTCTAGCTTGGCTAGGTCTTTCTTGTATACAAACATGCGGACTCCTCCCTACACACACTCATATACATAGATGCATGTGTATGTATGTACTTTTGTGGGAAGAAACAGGGATATACATAATATCTACTTATTTGATAGAGCAAAGTCTGTTTATCTGTTTGTCAAACTTTTTCAGCTTATCCCTTGGCATTCTTGAGCCCTATTGTTTTCTATCATTATTTATCTCTTTTGAAACAATGTTGCATGCAATCATCACTGAGTTTGTCAAAAATGCATCATCATATCTGTATAGAATCTTAGATCTTTTGCATCATTGTTTTTTTTTTTTCAAACTATGATTTATTTTCCTGGAAGGCAATGTCGAGCACATTGCATATCACATATAATTGTTAAGTATAATGTTTTATGCAATGTAGGGACAGCAGAACACATAACTTGCAAAATACAATGCAATGCACTGATTTCTTATTTATTTTGTTTTCTACGTTTTTATAATGTAATTTGTTAATCATATTATTTTTGTTAAGAACAGTGCTAGTTTGTATTTAAAGCACATAAAGGTAGTGACTTAGTAGCATTCATCAGCTAATGTGTGACTATGGCCTTGGGGAATCTAAAAAAAATACAATAGAATAGAAGTATGTATGTGTATATGTGTGAGTGTGTGCGCCTGCATGCTTGTGTGTGTGTGTGTGTGTGTGTGTGTGTGTGTGTGTGATCTACTGCTGTCAGAAAGTGTGGATAGCAATGAACAACTTTTGGGATGAAAAATCTACAGTTTCCATGGCAATATGAAGTGCTGTTAAAGACTAGTGAATAATCTATTCAGGAGATTTGTAATTAATATTTTATGAAAAATTGATTTACTGAATCACTTCATCCAAACTACAACTGATCTACATCAAAATGTAATCTCCTTTAGTAATTTGGTGATTAGTGTAGTATACAATGTATTTCATTTACTGCATTTCTATTAATCCTGCCAACTCCTTGTGATATAGGACTTTAAGGTGCACTATTTTGATTTATACATGCTCAGTTATGCAGTATTCTGACAATTTTCCACTTTTATGATAGTGGCCTGTAAAAGGTGAAGAATGTGGACTTAAAATAAGGCCATGGATAAATAAGGAAATGTCTCCAGCTCGAAACATTAACTTTCAGCCTTATTAAAAATCTGCAGAATAATATAAATGTGGTCCGTCTTGCTTGTTTCAGTGCCAGGAGGCTCTGTTTAACCTACTTAAGTTGTTCTAGCTCCTCATCTAAGCAGCTAAGGGTTACAAACTACTCTGTTGTGAACAAACAGGCACTGATCTTAATGGGTAGCTTAAGTGGCATTTTACGTATATTGTTCTGTTATAGTAATAAGCAGTTTAATCTAAGGTAAGAGTATTCATGTCTGACATACAAGCTCACCCTACAGACAGGTGTGTGGGAGGGATTTTGAGGATACCATTTATTATTGGCTGTAGACTGCAGATAAAGCCTCAGAAGGATTTATCATTTTAGTCTTATTTATTTGTGTATGCATGTATTTATTTATCATTTGAATATGTATATGTTTAATTATCGATGTATTCATTTATTTATGCATGTATGTCTCGATCTGTATATGCGTGTGTCTATATATATATATATATATATATATATAGAGAGAGAGAGAGAGAGAGATATTATATATAGATATAGAGAGAGTTTATATATATATATATATATATATATATATATATATATATATATATATATATATATATATATATGTATATATATATATATATATATATATATATATATATATGGGTATCTAATGAGAATAGTCGATTCAGCATAATGTTGATCTGCTTTACACTGATGCCATAACAACAAATCAGAAAATGTCAACACTTTCTGTGCATGCTCTTTGTTAACTCCTTGGAGCATGTAATGTGGTCCGTCTTGCAATGTTTTTGCCAGGAAGAAATCCCCCACTCCCTGCTAATTGTGTATATATATATATATATATATATATATATATATATATATATATATATATATATATATATATATGTATATACTAACTACAAGACTGAAGCAGTGTCAAAAATTAAGTCAGCAATACTCAGGATGATGTAAACTACTATTGACCTAACTAATGAAAACCATGCGCACACACACACACACACACACACACACACACACACACACACACACACACACGGATAATTTAACTGGGCACAGAGACACTTTTCAGGAGAAAGCCATGGAGAAATGTTCCAAACATAACAATGTGCATTGTGCAGTCATGATTAATGAATGTCTCACAAGTTGAGGGGAATTTAAGTGCTGTATCTACAGTATATGCAGTTTCATGAAGGTTTTGAGCAGCAGTCTTTTTACAGATACGTTGGTATTGTGGGCATTAGTAAACAGCAATGAAGAAAAAGGTCATTAATGGTGGCAGGAATGAGAGCGTTTAACATTCATAGCGTTTACATGGCAGACTCAGTCCATGGGCAGTAATCACTACCAATACCCACTTTCATAAGGCACCTGAACAACTCAGACCTGGGATGGCTTCTTGGGTTCAACACGGGCTGGAACACCATCTTTTCTTAGGTTTACTTCCAAATGGAGCCACACTGATATAGCATACTTGGATGTGCAACTTTCTAAAGACAGTTACAAACAGAGACTTGTTAGCAATATTTATAGAAAACCAACCTTCTCAAATAGTCTCTTACATTACATCAGTTGTAACCCGGAGCATCAAAAAAAGGGGGTTGTGAAGGGGCAACAAGTAAAGCTTACTAGAATGGTTACTGAGGATAATACCTTTAGGAAGGAAGCTGAAATTCTGATCGACATGTTAACATCTAGAGGTTACCCACTGAGTATGATACAAGGGATTTATCAAGACGTTGAACAGAAAATAATTAATGGGCAATATGTACCTTTATTTATGACCAATACCGATGAGAGAGTGGGGTTTGGGACATTAGGTAGGTCTAACCAAAAAGAATTTTCAGTTGCTTTTGTTACTACTTACACAATTGACTGTTCCCACATTTATGACATGTTGAAAAAAAATTGGAATATTTTTTCCTGCTTTGATGGAATTTTGGATGCACTAGGTCCTTTACCAAGGATGGTGTACAAAAAAGGTAGAACCCTTAAAGAGTTCCTAGAATTAGGTAACCAATAATATATACCAGGCACTAGCAGGAAAAGTGGGACATACAAATGTGGTTTTTGCAAAGAATACAAACACATTATGGTACAGGATGAAATTGTTGTTAATGACGTGCAGGTTTGCATTAATTTTTTCTGTAATTGTAACTCAGTGGGGATTATTTATTTGGCCAAATGTATGCAATGTTCATGTTTTTATGTGGGTAAACCCCAGAGAAAGTTTAGGGAAAGGCTATATGAGCATGTCTTGTTTATAAGGAAAAGTAATACCAATAATGCTTTGGCAAAACATGTGCTCAATAACCCTGGACATTATTTTGGTTTTATGGGCTTGGATAGTGTAGTTAAAAATGTGAGAGGTGGTCCTTAGAGTGACCTTATTGAATTAAAAGAACTCGGATGGCAGATCAGGTTAAATGCTTATGTGTACCCTGGTCTCAGTTAGAGTGTGTCCATTTCAAAGCTTCGCTGTTATTTATTGTGACTATAGTTAGGCTTTTTATATTTGTTTCAAAGGTTTTTTACTTTGGGATCTGTACTTAGGAATATTTATATGTTTAAAAAGGTTGTTTAAATGCTTGTTGATATTAGATTTTATTATATCAGATTGCTTATTGGTTGTTTAAGTCACATGATATTTAAACGAGGGAATGATTTCTTTTTATGTTTTATTGGTTTCTGAAGAAATATGTGGTACACACTGACGAAAGCACTTAAACTAATCAAGTCTCTATCTATGCTCCAGTGGAGTTTGTCCCAGCACGTGTTGATTTCTTGTTGGTTACTTAGTTTGTCAAGATGTCATGGCTTTATGGGTTCCCATCCAATTCAGTGAAGCAAGAGTAGCATTCTGTTTTACGTATAATGAAAGGTTATTCTGGAGATGGAGAATGCAGTGACTAATAAATGTGTCCATCCAGTTTGTCTTGTTTATTTGTTGATGAAGATTCAAGTCCTTAGCTTGTGTGCTTGTGAAGAAATTTTTTTTCTCCTGAACCATTTAAATAACTCACACCAACACCAAAAGACATTTGATGACCTTTATTAATATTACACAACCATAAACTTTATTTACATAGAAACAAATATCAGTAAACTTCACAATTCTCAGAAGACCTCAGGCCAGCCTACCAACTCACCCTGGCCGAGTCATACATCAGGGCAGCGTACCCACTCACCCTCTTCAGTCATCTATCAGGGCAGCGTACCTACTCACCCAACCAACCTTAAATGGGCAATGTACCTCCTCACCCTTTCAAATCAACCATCATCCAATTCATTTCCCTTATTATCAAGCAGCATCCCTCAACTCACTTGATCCCCAACTTAAATCCATGACCACCTTTGCCTAGAGGGGGAACTGAAGAGGACAATCCTGTCCATCTTCTCCACCCTCATACTAACAATAACCAAAGAAGTTTTTATGGGAGGGAGGGAGGTTTCACCAACTCACACCTGAATATGACACCACTTCCTCTGTTCCTAAATATATCAGCTAATCTAAGTCCCTCCCAACCTACCTCACTTCTGCTAACTTCTCAAACCATACAACTCCATATTGTCCAAAAGCCTAGTCCTGGTGACTTGCCTTAACCATACCAAACTCCCCTTTTCCCCTTACATCCTAACATACCTCCCTCTTCTGAGTCACTAAAGAGGGTCCTGGACAAATTAGTTTGTCCCAAACCTCATTTGTCCCTGTCCCCTTTAAATAACTCACACCATTTGATGATCTTTATTAATATTACTTAACCATAAACTTTATTTACATAGAAACAAATAACAGTAAACTTCACAATTCTCAGAAGACCTCAGGGCAGCGTGCCTACTCACCCTGGCCAAGTCATATATCAGGGCAGTATACCCACTCCCCCTGTTCAATCATCCATCAGGGCAGCGTACCTACTCACCCAACAAACCTTAAATGGGCAGCGTACCTGCTCACTTTTTCAAATCAACCATCATCCAATTAATTTCACTTATTGTCAAGCAGCGTCCATCAACTCAATTGATCCCCAACTTAAATCCATGACCACCTTTGCCTAGAGGGGGAACAGAAGAGGACAGTCCTGTCTCTCTTCTCCACCATCAGCCTGCACTCAGGCTGTTCCCCCTCTCATCCCATAGTCTTCACAATACCCCCTAGAATCAACTTCAAATGGACATTAAACAAATCCAAACTTACGTCGTTTAAATGCTCCCCATCTGTTCGAAACCAAACTACATCACCATCCGAAAAGTCTCAATGTTCAATGGTATACATATCTAAAATCCCTAATTGCCTAGCCAACCTCTGATTAATAAACCTCCTAACCTGCTCAATAGCCCGATATCTAAACACATTCCTCCAAACTAAATGTGGAACTAACTCTGACCACTCTATGCACATACCAGGGTACAAAGTCTTCAACTTCAACAAGTCCTGTAAAATGATACCTGCCAATTGCTTCTTTGAAATGATTCCCAAATCATTTCCTCTCAAATGAACCACTAATATTCAAGGATACCCATCTCGCAACCTTACATGCTCAAACTCGTGCATTAAACTATCCCATCTAAGCCCTCTAACCCCATGCCAAGTCTCTGTTCAACCTAAGTGAGACAAACCCAAGTTTTTACCATCCATTTCATTGCCCAATGGATATGAGTGACCCATGATGACAATCTGCTTTCTTAAAAGAAAAGAAAATTAACATATACATATCAAAACTGTATCTAATATATGATAGAAATGCATTAGAAGACCACCTTCCCACCCTTTTAATAACCTCAGTTGAAGTGCCGTTCCTAGCCAAATCTGAAGCCCTACCAATGCGAAAGGAGTGAAATGCAAACCTCTCCGCTGGAAAACCCATACAACGAAAAACCCTTCTAATAAGATGTATGAAACGACCACTTGTCACTCCATTCCCATCAGCCAATTGGAAAACCAAATCATATGAACCTCCCCACCTGAATCTGTCTTAACTCCGTAGCCCACTGTATACTGGGCAAAGCCCAGCATTCCGATCTGCCTTGAGAACGACAACTATACCTTTACCCAATTGATCTGTCTTAGACTTTTGCAACCCAATAATAACCGTCCCAGCACCTATCATTACATCCCTCCATAGTAATGATCCTAACAACTCAGACACTCAAAACGCACCAAAATATATGCATACAC
The DNA here is from genome assembly GCF_019279795.1 of Protopterus annectens. Taxonomy (NCBI): domain Eukaryota; kingdom Metazoa; phylum Chordata; order Ceratodontiformes; family Protopteridae; genus Protopterus; species Protopterus annectens. The sequence goes on from NC_056745.1 coordinate 1,224,774,311, forward strand.
ACAATGTAACCCACATAACATAATCTGAGGCGTTACCTTTCAACAATGATAAACCTTTCAACAACACTTTCAATAACACTCTTGTCAGTGGGCATCTCATATCAGTGCATTCCCCAACCACTTTTCCCCATCCTTTCAACATACACCCTACTGTCCATGACTTTGTAAAGTCATGTAACCTAGATACTCGTGCAAATATACTCATCACAGCCAATTCCACCCTAACCATTTGTAAGGCTTTACCCTAAATCCCAAGCTCAAGCTGAATAACAAAGCAGTAACTTCTCAGACCACACCCCTTCACCTTCTAGCAATTGTAATACAAACTGATCAGAATCACAAAGTGCCCTACCATAATCCTTCCTTGTAGACAAAACCCAAGAATGATGCACCAACCTCCTGATTACCTCGACCCAAGGTTCCACACCTCCTCTGGCAAGAGTACTGGCACTTTCTCTGCCCCTGGAGCCAACTGCCAAAACCTGGAAAACTGAACTCGGGACAAGCTATCAGCGATGTTATTCCTTACCCCAGGCACATGCACCCCTGTAAATGAAAAATTTATTAACAAACTCTGTAAAACCAACTTGCGTAGAATCAACAACAACAATTCTGACCTAGTCATCTGCTTCTTCAAAACCTGCACCACTGTCATGTTATCTGAATGGAAAATAACCCGCTTCCTCTGTAACATTTCCTTCCAAACTACCGAAGCTGCCCAAATCGGCATCAACTCTAAAAACACATCTCTTTTCAATTCATCCTTCCAGTGCAGATGCCATTTAACTGTAAACCACTGACCTCCAAAATAAGACCCCATGCCAATGCTTCCTGCTGCATCTGTGAATAACTGAAGTTCCTCCCCACCCAATCTCTCTGCCAAAAGGAAATCCCATTGAACTGATCCAAAAAACACAATCACGGCAGCAAATCTTCCCAAACCAACTTGTTCATGCTAACCCAATGGTGTTTACTCTTTCCCTCTTTCAACAAAAATGCCACTGACCTACAAAAGGTACACCCTGGGTGTACTGCCCTACATGCAAAATTCAAAAGCCTTAACATCTCCATAACTGTCCGGATCCTTCATTCTGTCTATCTTATCCATAGGCAAACAAAACAAACCCCATTCTGCATCCATTGTTAATCCCAAAAATTCTAATGCTCTTGCTGGACCCTCCACCTTATGCTGAGCCAAAGGTACCCCTAGTTCCTCACACATGCTCCTGAATTTCCGCAACCCTTCCTGTGCACCTACTTGTCCTTCCCCAACTAACAGGAAATCGTCCAGGTAATGCACTGCCTTCTGCGTACCCACACTTTGCAGCCACACCCACTGCAATATACTAAATTTCTCAAATGTTGCACATGCAACTGAACAATGCATTGGCATAGGTTTGTCAAAATAATATTTGTCGTCTACAACCATTACCTAGTAACGGCCAATACTCCTGCCTGATTGGCAGTAAATGAACGGCCAACTCAGTGTCCACTTTTACTAACCATGGCTCCTTAAATTTCCTAATCACCCTAACCCCATCATCTAAGGATGCATAACTAACCCTAGCATCCTCATCCATAGTATAATCATTTACAGAACCCTTTGGGATACGCCAAATGATGATTCAACCTGAACTCACAGGCCTGTTTCTTTGGTACTAACCCCAATGGTGAAACTTTAAAATTTCATAAAAGGCAGACTATCAAACGGACCCAGTAACCGACCAGCCTTACACTCCTTCTCCACCAATCCCCGGAATATATCCTCTTTGCCCCACATTGAGCACAGATTCTTACAACCCTCCCCCCATCTCCCACCACCCTAGGTTTGATAGGAAGCCCTTGCTGAAACCCATCTAATATCTCCTCCTTAAGCGCAAGGTAAGGAAAGCCTTGAATCATACCTAGTAAAACTTCCACCTTAATGGGGAAAGGCAACCCTTCCCCTATTCCCCCTAAAAAATCCACCTCCCCATGATCCACAAAAAGTACCTCTACCCCTGACTGCCTGAAACCCTTGAACGGAGGGAAAATTGCCCTGTCCTGACGTGATATTCGCATTCATGGCATTGATGTCATGGTGCCCACACTGAACGGCCAAATGATTCCCCCACACCTTGAATAAGCATGCAAGAATTTGCACCCCATCCACGCACAATTCCCAATATTAAAGGTCCAACACACACCAACCCCTTCTCCCCCTTCCCCATCTAATAAGCCCCCCATAATTATCCATCATGATAGCCAACCAAATTTCAGGATGAGGCACCTCCCAGCAAAAGGAAAGATCCACTGCTTTCCCCTTCCAGAACGTCTGGTCATGCCATAACCACACATTGCCTTGCTGCAGCTGTTGTGCCCCTTGAATCATGAGAAAATAACCCAAAAGGGGCAAGCCAAAGACCCGTCCTTTTCAAGTTGCACTGCCATGTTGTAAACAAAACCAACTATCCAATTATCCCTAGTCCTAGAGTGAATTCTACCTACTCTTTTCCTACCCAAAGCCACCAACAAATTCTTACTATTGGCCGACTCTGCCTCTACCAGTCACTGCACTCCTTCAGCATCAATTAACTCAAATGCATCCACATATTCCCCTTTCCAAATGTTTTCCTTTACTGAAGATGGAATGTGCGGTGTCAAAAAGACTGCCCCTGACCCAGGGCCTCCGTTGTTAACCAATCCCCTGGGCGAAGACCAAATTTGGAACCTAGCTCAGAACCCACTCCTGTGCTCTCTGCTGACCCTACACTACCCCCTCCAATCACTTCTCCCCCACTTGTCCCAGAAACCCCTGTGACTTCCACAGCTGCACACCCTACTGTATTCCATTCTGTACCAAATTCCCTTCCCCTAAGCTCCCTCCCCTCCCCGCATACCCCCTCACCTCCTCTTCACCTCCCTTGCTTACCAAAATTGTTGATGCAAATTCATTACCTGAACGTCCGTCTGCAGTCCCGCCTGAAATTGATGGGCCCGGTGTAACCACATCCTTGGCTACTCGCTGCCTCTTCCCCCGAACTGTGGTTCTTGACATGGAACACTGCCTTTATGGTTATAGGTTCATAGGTTCATAGGTAGGTACTAGGCTATCGGCCCAAGGGCCTACGTAAGCCTAGCCAACAAGGTTCCCTGGCTTACGCCACCCAAGAGAGTTATTTTCTTGTGCCACTGTCGAGCTGAGACACAGAAGTGATCCCCGGGGTGTATTTCGTATTTCCCACCCACTCATCAAGATTTTTCTTGAAGAGTGCTAATGAAGAACTTTGCTTGACATAGATGGGTAGCCTGTTCCAGAGTATGGGAAGTCTCTGGGACAGGAATCTATCCCTCCAGCATGTCCTGTTTATTGTGGTGACAAGGTTTAGGTCCTTAGAGCATGTAGCTTGGAGGGATTGGGATTTCTTTAGGTGTAGCATGTCCAACAGCTCTGGGTTTGACATAGCTTTATATGTTAGGCAGAGATCACCTGGGAGTAGGCGACATGCTACGGAGTAAAGCTGGAGTTTTTTGAGGCAGTCAGTGTAGGGCATTTGTTTGAGGCCAGTAATCCTCTTTGTGAGGTACTTCTGTGCCCTTTCAAGCTGCTGCAGATGTCTTGTGAGGTACATTCCAAAAGGGGCATTGTACTCTGTAATGGGTCTAATGAGTGTCGAATAGAGGGGAACAATTGCCTCCTTTTTCTTGGATGAGAATCCTTTTATGATGAGGTGCACCATGTAGAAGGACTTCCTGACTACGGTGGTGATGTGATTATCAGAGGAGAGACTACTGTCCACCTGGGTCCCAAGGTCTCTTATCACCCATTCGGTGTTAAGTAGATTGCTGTCAATGTGGTAGTTCATGGGTACAGAGTTTTTACCAAAGGGGATGAAACTGCACTTTTTGGCATTGAGCTTGAGGCCATGGCTCTGACACCAGGCATCTGTCTCAGTGAGGCCCTTCTCTAGGATGTCCACATCATTTTGGGACTTGACTATGGCTCCTAGTTTGCAGTCATCTGCGAACTTCATTAGCCAGAGGTTTTCTGTGTTAGCCTGTACTTCACAGAAGTAGATACCAAACAGGAGAGGTCCCAGGATGGAACCCTGTGGCACTCCACTTGTCACTGCTTTGAGGTCAGATTTGGAGTCTGCAACTTTTATAGTGTGGGTTCTGTCAGTGAGCGAGTTGGCAACCCATCTTGTGACATAGGGATTTATACTTAGTTTAGTGAGTTTAGCTATAATTCCAGAATGGGGGATGGTGTCGAAAGCCTTGGCGAGGTCAAGATAGGCTGTGTGAACCGCCTTACTCTCATCTACGGCTTTGGTGACTGCCTCCAGGAGGCATGATCTGCCTTTCACAAATCTGAACTGGGTGGAATCCAGAGTTTGGAGGTTACCAGTGTCTTTGTTTATGAGTTCCATGATGATATGTTCCATGGCCTTGCAGACCAGGCTCGTCAGGCTAATAGGTTGATAGTTCCCAGGATCAGTGTTGGCTCCCCCTTTGTGGAGTGGGATAACTGTTGCTGTGCACCATTCAGTGGGCACAAAGCCTGATGCGAGGCTATTATTGAACATGGTGCTTAAGTGGGGAGCCAGTTCGTTCTGAAGTTCGTGTAAAATGCAGCCTGGGATGTTGTCCGGTCCCATGGATGCTGTGCTTTTGGCTTTAGAGAGTGGAGCTTTTACCTGCGTAGTTGTGATTACAGGGACTCTGCATTCTTTCTGTATAGATATGGCTTTGTATGATAATTTTAATTTGTATACAGCTTGGATCTTCCTTTTTGTAAATTTTAAATTGTTGCTGGTTTTTTTTGTAATAGGGTTTTGACAGTAGATAATGGTAATCGCAGTTTATTATGTTGTAGAAAATTTACTTTAAAGGATGGAATTAGTAATCATCAGTATTTTTAGTCATTAATAAAAGCAGTGGGTTGATTAATGGTTGTGTGAAATTGTACTACTCTTCAGAGGAACTTTGAAAGTCACTGTTTCATTTATTTGATGGCAGAGATAACCTTCCTATTAGAATAATAATGTTTGGACAGTCAGTATAAGGGCAAAGCAACAATCATGGGTGGTGAGGGACTTGTAATATGTGTGCAGGTTGTAACTTTGAGAAGTTTCTTTGAATGTATACTGTGTTATTTTATTGTGTGTATGCACAAGTGAGGTGTGGGACCTCTCTGTTCATTGTGCTGCTTTTAAATTATTGAATGCTATATGCAGTTCAAAAAATGTCATTACAGCAAAAATTAATTTAAAGTAGCCATTGCCAGAAAGATTTATATGTCCTCTTCTAAGCACTAATCTGAGGAAAATAATCTTTCTTAAGAACATGAACCTGGACGGCACTGAAATGACTCCTGTTTGTTACGAGACCTCAGAAGAGATGTACTTGCAAAGAGAAACTGTAATCCATGCAGGCACTTTCTGTGATGGACCTGTGCAGTGGATACATTCAGCTTTTAAGGTAAGACTTGCTTTCCTAGTCAGGCATAATGAATGCAGACTTATAACAGACAACCTCAGTGTTGTAGATTTTTTCCACCTTTGAATGCTTAGACTTTGAATGGTTCACTGTTTCTGCTTCTGGATACGTATTTGACCATAACCGCCAACCAGTTTGTTTGTTTTTTTGGCTTTTCCTGGTTAGGGGTCGCCACAGCGGAACTCCGGTCCACTAATGATTGGCAGTAGATTTTTTTATGGTGCCGAGTTGCCAGCCCGATGCCCAACCTTCAGCGAAGGCACACCCATTCATGCATGTCTTTCGGAGGCCACGGGGAGGACATGCAGACTCCACACAGAAGGCACTCCAGCCATGAATCAAACAGGAGAACCTCTTGCTGTGAGGCAACAATGCTACCGCTGTACCACCACAGCTGTACATATTTCCTGAATACATATGCTAAAAGAACACTCCTGACTTCATCTTTCAAATGTTCACATATGAAATGGTCAGAAGGTTTTTGTTTACTTTAAATTTATAACGCCCATATGTTTTAGCACATGTTGGCCTACAGTGATTATGTTAGGAGGAATTCATTTTCCTTATTGAATCCCATACCATTCAAGATGTCTCCATCCTGGGGTAATGCCTTAGTTCAGGGAAAATAACAAAGTTTTCATCCCTTTCACAAAAGTCAATTAGAGGTGTCCCTGGAAATTACGAGCCAGTCTTCTTCTGCTGTTACATTTTAAGGTTCTAGAACATATTCTTAACTGGAATATTTGTCCCACTGTTGTCCTGTCATTCTGAGTCAGCACCAACAAAAACCACTGCAGTCATTTAAATAGGAGTGGATTCCATGTAGATGCTGTAGTATTCTAACTAAACAACATTAGCTTTCACAGCATTTACTTTATGGGCTTTGGAGTTGTCCATGTCAAATGTTAAGTGCTGTTATACCCTTGTCCTTTCAATACAAGGGTCCCTATGAGTCAGTTGTGGAGATTCCTTTTCCTCTGATTTTGAATGATTCACCTGAGACCCACACTGAGTATGTTGTGATTTTGTGTACTGGAGATCTCCCTTTGCACGCTGCTGGAAGTGGTTTCTCTCTCTGCTAAATGCTCAGGCAGCACACAGTTCTTGGAAATTTGAGCAATGGTTGACATGCACTAAATCATTTATAAAAGTGAAAAAAATGTATATAAAAGAGAAGTTTATATATCAGCATAGAGGATGGTGGCTGGACAGTCATGAGCCCCTCCTGTACAAAGACTGAAAAAGTACCTATCTGGTACACTACGTACACGTTTTGCATTTATACACTTTATTTATCATGAGTTTGTATACCCCTTGTGCGTTACGACAAGTTTGTGTATATTCGTGATGTTTCTTCAGAGTTAGTAAAATTCCCCTAAACTCACCATATTTAGCCAACTTCCTAAAAACTAAAGTAAATGTTTGCACACAGCACTTGTAAATTAAATTTAAATTAAATTTACATTTCATTTTATAAAGTATATAATATAAAAATGAGTAAAATACTGACAATGTTTTGCATTGACTTCAGGATAAAAAAATGAACTTTGCAATGTTTACATAAACCTTTCACATACAAACCTCCAAAACAGCATTGCCTACCTAAATCACGCCCTGGAAATGAAATTTAGTCATATTAGAATGAAAAAGAAAGTAAAGAATAAAAAATAAAATAAAAGACTGACTACAACAAGCCAGCCTGAAAATGCATTACTGTTTAAATTGAAACACTTCTGTCTAAACTAATTAAAAATAAATAAATTATAAGATATAGCTATACTATGAGAGCAGAAAATTGTATAACTGTCAGTAGATTGTAAAAATACATAAACATTAACTGACACTAGAAAAAATGTTGAAATGTACCCGGTAACTAACATAAAAATATCAGTCATGAAAACCTTCCAGTCATAAACATGTATGCAAACTGCCTAAATCCCTGTTAAGCAGAGACTTGGTTAATGTTGCTCACTGAAGTCTGTAGGAAAGTGTTGCTGTAACTTAAAAACACACACATGTTAAAGAGGATAAATCATGTTGGTGGTTGTGGTGGTTGGGGCTTTTTTTGAGATGTGTGAAAGATCTTGCACTGTAAGATTAGGGCAGAGGCCACTCATTATGATTCTCATCTCATAAACACGAGCTCCTCATTTATTCCATATATGTATTTTATCATATTACATGTACATGAATGCACACACACATACATACACGCACTCACACACACACAGAAGCAGATTTGCTTATGTGAGGCTGTGTGTCTTTCTGTGATATACTGACCTTGTCATAATGAAGGGGCTTATATACCCGTATGATCCCCAGAGCTATGCATCTGGCAGGGTCACCAGTGACAAACTGGTCTGAAAAGAGGGAAAGCACAAAGAAAATAGTGAATGACTAATGGGCAATTTTCACATGGTCGAGGGCCGAGTTACCAACGACTGCCACCAGTACTGTTAGCCAACAGGGTGCTGGCAGAAATTGGGCTACTGTTGGCCGAAGGAGAAGAAGAGAGGGCAGGAATGCCTGAAGGCAGGAAGAGAGGAGGAAGCTTAGGAATGTGGTAGTGAGGGTAGGAACTTTGAATGTTGGCAGTATGACTGGTATAGAGAGAGAGCTAGCTGATATGATGGAGAGAAGGAAGGTTGATATATTGTGCGTGTAAGAGACCAGATGGAAGGGGAATAAGGCCAGGTGTATCAGAGGTGGGTTCAAGTTGTTCTATCATGGTGTGGATGGGAGGGGAAATGGGGTAGGGGTTATCCTGAAGGAACTGTATGTCAGGAGTGTTTTGGAGGTTATCCTGAAGGAACTGTATTCCAAGAGTGTTTTGGAAGTGAAAAGAGTATCGGATAGAGTGATGTTTATGAAGCTGGGAATTAATGGTGTAATGATGAATGCTGTTAGTGCATATGCTCCGCAAGTTGGGTGTGTGAAGGATGAGAAAGAAAAAATTTGGAATTAGTTGTATGAAGTGGTGGTGAGTGTACCCAAGGGTGAGAGAGTGGTGATTGGAGGGGATTTCGATGGGCATGTTGGTGAATGGAACAGAGGGGATGAGGAGGTGTTTGGTAGGTATGCTGTTAAGAGAGGAATGCAGAAGGTCAGATGGTAGTGGATTTTGTGAAAAGGATGGACATGGCTGTGGTGAATACATATTTTAGGAAGAGGGAGGAGCGTAGGGCAATGTACAAGAGTGGAGGAAGATGCACATAGGTGGATTATATCCTATGCAGGAGGGCCAGTCTGAAGGAGATTGGACTCGGTAATGTGGTGACAGGGGAAAGTGTAGCTAAGCAACATAGGATGGTGGTTTGTAGGATGACTTGGTGATCAAGAGGAGGAGGAGGCATATGAGAGCAGTGCCAAGGATCAAATGGTGGAAGCTAAAAAAGGGTGATTGTGAGGTGGAGTTCAGGGAATAATTGAGACAGGCACTGGGTGGCAGTGAAGAGTTACCGAATAGCTGGGTAACTACAGCAGAGCTGGTAAGGGAGACAGCTAGAAAGGTGCTTGGTGTGACATCTGGACAGAGGAAAGAGGACAAGGAGACCTGGTGGTGGAATGAGGAAGTACAGGAAAGTATACAGAGGAAGAGGTTGGCAAAGAAGAAGTGGGATTATCAGAGAGATGAAGAAAGTAGACAGGAGTACAAAGAGATGAGGTGCCTGGCAAAGAGAGAGGTGGCAAAGGCTAAGGATAAAACATATGGAGAGTTGTATGAGAGGTTGGACACTAAGGAGGGAGAACAGGACCTATACCGATTGGCTAGACAGAGGGACCAAGCTGGGATAGATGTGCAGCAGGTAAGGATGATAAAGGATAATGAGGGAAATGTACTCACAAGCAAGAAGAGTGTGTTGAGCAGATGGAAAGAGTACTTTGAGAGGCTGATGAATGAAGAGAATGAGAGAGAGAGAGAGAAGGTTGGATGATGTGGTGATATTGAGTCAGGAAGTGCAATTGGTTAGCAAGGATGAAGTAAGGACAGCTATGAAGAGGGTGAAGAATGGAAAGGCTGTTGGTCCAGATGACATACCACTGGAAGCATGGAGGTGCTTAGGAGAAATGGCAGTGGAGTTTTTAACCAGACTCAAAACCAAAATCAGAAGAGGTTGATACTCCACAACAAACGAAGCAAACCAGATAAATGAAGAAACAAGTCCTTTATTCGAATAAGTAAGCACTTTCACGTTGCTTGGAACGCTTCATCAGACTTCAACAAACTATAGAAATTTGAATCAACTTATATATAAATAAAACACCAATGAAAATCACATTAACAAGTCACATGCAAATTACAGAAATACATCATTTCCTCTCCATCAAAAATATTTAAAAATTACATATAGTACATAAAAAAAAAAAAAAAAATATATATATATATATATATATATATATATATCCTAAAAATCTATTCCCTCATATTAATAAATGAATGATGGAAGTGAAATGTTAAAACATACTAAAACATATATTAGATTGTGAAACATATTGTTACTATTTAATGTTTCAAAGGTTTATCTAATAAAAATGGTCTCAATGAAATGGATGCCTGAGGAGTGGAGAAAAAGTGTTTTGGTACAGATTTTTAAGAATAAGGGTGATGTGCAGAGCTGTAGTAACTACAGAAGGATAAAACTGATCAGTCATAGCATGGAGTTATGGGAAAGAGTAGTGGAAGCTAGGTTAAGAAGGGAGGTGATGATTAGTGGTCAGCAGTATGGTTTCATGCTGGGAAACAGCACTACAGATGCAACGTTTGCTTTGAGACTGTTGATGGAGAAGTACAGAGAATGTCAGAAGAAGTTGCATTGTGTCTATGGACTTAGAGAAAGCATATAACAGGGTGCCTAGAGAGGAGTTGTGGTATTGTGTGAGGAAGTCTGTAGTGGCAGAGAAGTATGTAAGAGTGGTACAGGATATGTACGAGGGTAGTGTGACAGTGGTGAGGTCTGCAGTGGGAGTGACTGATGCATTTAAGGTGGAGGTGGGATTACATCAAGGATCAGCTCTGAGCCCTTTCTTATTTGCAATGGTGATGGGACAGGTTGACAGACGAGATCAAACAGGAGGCCCCGTGGACTATGATGTTTGCAGATGACATTGTGATCTGTAGTGAGAGTAGGGACCAGGTTGAGGAGACCCTGGAGAGGTGGAGATATGCTCTAGAGAGGAGAGGAGTGAAGGTCAGCAGGGTTTAGACAGAATATCTGTGTGTCAATGAGAGGGAGGATAGAGGAATGGTGAGTATGCAAGGAGCAGAGCTGGTGAAGGTGGATGAGTTTAAATACTTGGGATCGACAGTTCAAAGTAATGGTAAGTGTGGAAGAGAGGTGAAGAAAAGATTACAGGCAGGGTGGATTGGGTGGAGAAAAGTGTCAGGAGTTATTTGTGACAGACGGGTATCAGTCAGAGTGAAAGGGAAGGTCTACAAGAGCGTAGCGAGACCAGCTATGTTATATGGGTTGGAGACGGTAGCATTGACAAAAAGGCAGGAGTCAGAGATGAACGTAACAGAGTTAAAGATGTTAAGAGTTGCACTGGGTATGACAAGGATGGACAAGATTAGGAATCAGTATATTAGAGGGTCAGCTCAGGTTGGACGGTTTGGAGACAAAGTCAGACAGGCGAGATTGCATTAGTTTGGACATGTGCTGAGGAGGAATGCTGGGTATATTGGGAAAAGAATGCTAAGGATGGAGTTGCCAGGTAAGAGAAAAAAAGGAAGGCCTAAGATAAGGTTTATGGATGGGGTGAGAGAGGACATGCAGCTGGTTGGTGTGACAGAGCAAGATGCAGAGGACAGGAAGAAATGGAAACAGATGATCTGCTGTGGGGACCCCTAACGGGAACAGCTGAATGATAAAAAAAGTTTGTATGGGCTTTGCTCAGAAATGCTGTATGGATCCCCCATGTGATCTCATTTCTCACAAGAAGTAGGAAGAAGGTTGGCTAAAATGCCAGACAAGTGACATAGAGGAGCAGGGCAAATTATATCCTAGAAATAGAATGTCACTCTTGGGAAGTAGAATCTCACTTCACTACTGGAGGAGTCTGAGGTTATATAGAAGGTTGAAAAGTACTGGTTAGGTATAGTTGCTCACACTCCTACATGCATTGGTTCTGGAACTAGACTGTTTGATCAGGGGTAGTTTCTGTCCTGTTAAGGACCTACCCTTGGATACTGGGATACTTTCAAGCCCTCAGCTGTATTTTTTTGTAGTTGTAATTCGTTGTAGTATATAAGAATGTCATCTCAATGCAAGTTCTGAGTTGCAGAAAAGAAAACTCTTATTTGTTGTATGCGCTTATTTGGCTAACATCCGTTCAGAGAATTCGACTGTTTGGGAGTTCCCAGATGCAGTGTTTGAAAAATTACTGCCTACTAATTTTATAGGTTTTCTGTGACACCCCAGTACTCATATGGGGGCGATAAAAGAAAATCATATGGAACAAAGGATCATTTGTTGTTAAATAAAGTCATAGTGGAAAACTGTAAAAAGGGGAAGAATTTAAGTATGGCATGGATTGGCTACAAAAAAAGCATTTGATAGTATCCCACATTCATGGATAAAAGAGTGCTTAAAAATGTATGATACACCTTATACTGATCGACTATGTTATAGTGACCATGAAACAATGGCAGACCACTTTGCAATTAAATCATGATAAAGGGCAAATTACTATCTCAGGGATAAAATTTTAAAGGGTGATATTCCAGGGTGACACTGACACCATTGCTATTCTGCCTTGCCCTTAAGCCAGTAAGCTGTCTACTTAACAGCTTAGGCCATTGCTATAATTTGGCTCCTAGAAAACAAGAAAGTCTAAAGACTTCTCATCTTCTCTTTATCAATGATTTAAAACTGTATAGCTTTGAGGAACTGAAAGTACACCTGCAGGTTGTCAAACTTTTTCAGATGATATTAGAATGTCATTTGGACTTGATAAATGTGCAAAAGCGACCTTTAAAGCAGGAAAACTGCAGCACCAGGAAAACATCAGTTTGGGACAGGAATGTGGTATAAAAGAACTTGCGCAAGAGGGAGTGTTTAAATATTTGGGAATTGATGAAGTATCAACAATAAAACATGAACAAATGCAAATAAATCTTAGTAAGGAATATTTTAGAAAAATTAAACATAGTGAAAGTTTTAAAACATAAGGAGAATAAGTCTAAGATGACTTCCCTGCTTAGTTTAACAGAAGCATATCAATATCAAGCTGGAATGGAAATCAAACTAGAAGTAGATAAAAATCAGGCAGCAACTGATTGTGCCAAAAAACAAATGAAAGAATATAAGGTGAAGGATCAGATGAGAAGGCCTGCAGTGTGGAAAATGCATAAATATAGTTGCAAGTATAGAAAACTACTGCAACAACCTCATGTTGATCAGGATCAAATGCAGAAATGGTTAAGGAGAGGTGGATTCAAACCAAATGATGAAAGGTTAATATTGGCAGCCCAAGACAGTGGCCTATGCACATGTTGGCTTGCAAAGTCTATTGAGCATGTGGGAGAGAACTGGAAAGAGTCTTACATCTTGTTGCTGGTTGTGATATACTAATGGGAGAAGGAATGTATACTGAAAGGCATAATAATGTGGCAAGTCTGTTGCTTTGGGGATTGTGCAAACATTATAATATTGAGGTAGCTGAAATGCAATGGAAACATGAGCCACAAAGCATTAGGAAAATTATGAAGTTTATATCACATGAAAGCATCCATTACCAACAGTTCAAAAATAGATGTGAGAAAACGAGTTTTAGGAATCCATGAAGAGAAGACAGAATTAGCATTGATTATTGAAATTGCTACACCCAGTGACTACAGTGTCTTACGTACAAAGAAACACAAAGTCATAAAATACCAGGATTTGCAGGCAGAAACGAGGGCAATGTGGAAGAAGGATGTCCAGTCAGTTCCAATTAATAGTAGGAGCAATGGGTCTTATAAAAAATAATTTACAATCTTACTTAGATATGTTACCTATACATGTAACTGTATGAACAGCATAAGGAGTCATTACTGGGCACATTGCGGGTGCACTTCTGGCTAAAATCAAAGATTGAAACAATACTAATTTCATGAACTTTAATCACACTATAACTTAGGAATGGGGTCCATTCCCATCATGGTATTAGAAACCCAAAAGACTTGGAGAAATTAAAAAAAAAAGGAATGATGCTTGCACCTAGAGGGCCACATTTAGGATGGACTGCTTGCCTAATCTCCATCGTTCTTGGTAATTATTACTGCATGTGTGTATTAATTTTGGCTTATCTACAGTGAAATGGAATGTTTGACAGTGTATTTAAACATATTAAGTGCACTTGGCACTAGGGCACCTTCAGCCAAAGGTCAGTGATTGGCTGAGGCTGAAAATATCTTGGCAGTCAGTTCAAAAACGGTTATCAACTACTCATCCCTTAGTGATATGTTGACTCAGTCAGCTCAGGTGGCAGCAACAGCAGTAGGACCGACCTAATATGTGCAAGTATTTTGTGAGGATGTATGGGTAACCTGCAGATGCTTCTGTGTGGGTTGGGTTTGGCTCCCATCTGTGAAACAGTATCTACCATACACCAAGAAGGTCAGAGATTTGAAGACCAGTTGAACTGTGTTCATGGCTTCAGTCTTTGAGCTGGGGGTATGAAAATATGGTTGAAAGGCAGTCAAGTTCTCAAGGTGGAGAAATGCTGACATCAGTAGAGAACACTGGTAGGTGCAGAAAGACATAATTTTAGGAACTCATAAACTGGTGGTTGTGACTTCTATTAGGGAGTCAGAAACAGTTGGTGGAGCTGGGCCTGTTTCCTTACAGAATCTGCATGCAACAGTTTAACTATTCTTTTGTGGCAGTGCTGTAGCAGTGGATGATACCCGATTAGAATATTGTTGAAGTGTCAAGATTAATGCACTTTTTCTGTGTTGTGTCAAAAGGAAGGACAATATCTCTAGATTAACAAACTTGGGTAGTGGTCCTCAGTTCCAAAAAGAGTAATAGAAGGGTAAGTTTCAGTTACATGGGGTTGTATTCCACATTCTCCCTTGATAAGGCTGCACCAGGGTGCTTGAAAACAGACTTTTTTCTGCAGTTGGTTGTGGGAGAATCTGTGCAAGATTCCATTCTAGCTGTAGAAAAGATGATCAGCACTTTGTCCTTGCACAGATGCTGGAGGAGACGTGTGAGCTGACATTTTGGCCTACTTTTGTAATGCAGAATTAGTGACTGCATGTAGCCGTATATGCTGGAGTATCAGGTGGTAGGTGTTACCGTACTACAAATTCTTGAGTCCACTGCTGTGTGCCAATCATTCACTGTATTAGCAAAATAAGAGTTTTATCTACATTATCCACATCATTTTAGAAACATTCAAGGTTGGCATAGGACTCTGACAAGGGTATATCTTAACTCCTGTCATGATCATGATTTTTATTAACAGGATATCAAGACTCAGGTGACGTTAGGAGAATTTCCAATTTGAGGACATGACAGCTGCATCTCTTTTGTTGCAGATGATGTGATCCTATTGGCTTAATGTAACTGCGCACTAAGCAGTCATTTCAGTGCTGCATAAGAAGCAACTAGGTTGAAAAATGGTACCTTCTAACTAGATGAAATGGTTTGCTCCTGGAAGAGTGTTTTTTTATTCCTATGCAGATGACAGGAGAGCACTTGCCTCAAATGGAGATCTGGTTCATAAGTGAGAGTAGACAAGAATAGTAAACTGACCAGTTAGTACAGCAGCATCAGTACAGCCAATGCTGTACTTTGCTCTAGTGTTTTATTTACTTATTTATTTTTGGCTTCTGCAGCTACCTATCAGTTTTCTCCTAGAGCCTCTCTTTGTCCAAATGGTCTTCTGGGCAGTCCTGACCATCCCACACTAACTGTGACCCCCATGTTCAGGACAGGTGAGGAGATCATCAAGGGCATTGCATTGCTACTGAAGAGTGTCTTCATGTTTGTGATCCTAACCCTGCCCCTGACAATGATATGGTGTCAAAGGGGGTGGCTTGTAGTGGTGTATTGTTCACACTTCCTCAATTGACTCAGCCAAAGCTGTCTCTCTACTCCCTATGCATCCTTGGTCTCCAACAGGGATCATTTAAAGTGGTGTGTCTGAGCATTTAACATCATCCCAGCATGGGTGTACTTATCCTGGCAAGCACTTAAACCACTAGCTATGGTTACATTTTTTTGCCATTCTGTTAACTAAGCTAGACATAAACACTTTGTAGTCATGATTTACAACCAAAATTGGTTTATATGCTGTAGGGCTATCCCTGTTGTTTGATTATATACCCAATTTTCAGTTCCCCTTTATCTGTCCTGACTGTTAGTTGCTGAGCCTCCACAATACCAAGCTTTCGAATCTCTCAATTTTCCAAAAATGCTTCCGTCTGTATATCTTCCCAGTTTCTCTACTTCTCTGTTCTATACAAGTTTTCATTAAATTGACAAAATATTGTAATTATCTTCTCAGGATTCCTATTTAATTCCTGAGTTTTGCCATAGTTCATTCCTCTTTCTTTGCCTTAGTCATTGCCTTAAGATTTTAGGTTCTATAGCATTATTATAAAAAGTTGCTGTTCTGCAAAACTCATTTATATTATTCTAATACTGAGTTATGTTGCCCTGAGTATTCTCAACTGTTCTTCTTGATCTTATTCAAGATAACTGAACTTTTATATTTATGTATTAAAGTATATTATTCTGCTAATACCTTTATTTTTTCAACACATCAATTGCGTCTCATTTTATATTTCAAACAACTATTTTGGAATCAAGTTTAATTTTAATTAACAAACAATTAGATTCCTTAATTGACAGATGTATAAAAGGTGTGTGTATCTGAAATGTATTGTATTATGACTTGTGTCCTTCTGAGGAAGAAATCCGAAAACGCAGTTTTGTTTTTACAAGCGTTAATTAAAACCTTTTTATCATTCTACGTTTATTTTGAGTTATTTGACTGAAACAACTCTGATTCTTTAGTTTTGGGTCTCATACCCTCATTTGGTCTCCGGGGTGAACTTATTTTGTGTGGTTTCAGTGACGGCTGTTCACTTTACATCTCCTGCATTGGTTTGAGTAACGTCGAGAGATGGCGGAGGCACCAGGGGCAGAGATCCACAACGATTCCAACTACAACGAAAAGGGTGAGCTAAGGAAAGTCATTGGACAACTTTCCCAACTTGTAGAATTGCTCACCCCAGCTTGTGTCTCGATTGTATCTTTAGCTACACAGTATTCTTCTTTTTTACCCAACGGACAACGAACAGTTAATCAGGAAGTGTTTACCAGTGGTACAACCGGAGGTAATTTACTTCCGGCCACATTAGAACCTTCAAACGGAGATGTTCGTGCTCCCATGTCTAGTTCCATCAATGACTTTGAGGAGTTTCCCCTTCTTTTACGTTCTGGTTCTACTAACCAGGGAAATTTATGCACTGGCAACCCTAGTCTTCCAAAGGAACAACGTGGGCAGCGTGAACATCGTACAACACGCAAACAAGGTGACTTTGGTAAAACTATTAAACCTGTTGTATTACAAGATTTTTTGGGCAAAGAATTTAGTTTGCACTGTGGTGGAGCGGTTTCAGACTACTCCCCTCCAGAAACTAATTGTTACAAAGATAATTTAGACCTGCTATATTTTTATCTGGATAAATATGAAAGACTGGCTTGTGATTCAACCTTTTTAAAAGAATGTATAAATAAAGGTATAGTACCTAAGGGCTTACGAGTTGTGAAGTATCCTAATAGGGTTGAGGAAGGTTCTACTTTCCACAAAGAATTGATTAATATTTTCGACAAATGTGGTTTAGATATTGTTAGGGCAATCATTGCTGAGAATGACAGGATAAGGGCACATTTAGTTACTAAAATTAATAAAGTCAATCAAGACATCACTAATGACCTACTGTTTTCGATTGAAACAGAAAAATGTTTATATAACAGTATTTTTTCACACATTGAAAATGAATGTATCAAGAACATGAAAAGGAAGGCAGAGAAATTGGAAAGGGACATCAAAGCTTACAATCAGGGGACGGCATATCCCAAACCAAAGCCATATCACCATTATAGAAATGAATCAGTAGTAATAAACCAAAACAACAACAATATAGAATTTGAAGTGGATGTAGGATTAGAGAATGACCACGCTGAATATGTTCCAAGGGAAATCCCTTTAGAGTATGTTCCCCCTTTACGCAGGTCAGACAGATTACGGAATCGGAACCCAGTACAGTATCACCCCCACCCAGTTTATCCATACAGGAGGAAATACAGGAACTAGTTCACTGTAACGATGAAATAATACAAAATGGTAACATTCATGAATACCACCAATACAAGATTTTCAATTACAGTTCCTTGGAGGTTACACCAGAACTATTTGAACTGTTTGTAAGGGGTTTCAAGTATATTCCCCTAAGGAAATCTAGTATTCCCAGGGTTATTGTTGATTTAAAACTTTTTTTAAGGAAACTAAACCTGGGTCTAATTTTTGAAGGATCGCAGAACATTAACACCAACACACAGTTAAGGAAAAAGAGTGTATTCAATCCTCCCCTCCATCCCCAGTTAAGGAATTTAGAAAAAGTGATGGAAAATGAAATCAGGAAAACTGTGGGGGCTCACCGAGTGTATCCGAATTTATCTAAAAATGAGACTCAAATACTGGACAAATTGAAGGGTAATAAAACCATCCGTATTATGCAACCGGACAAGGGAGGGGGAGCAGTTTTAATGGATGCCATTACATATGAGTCTAAAATGAAGGAAAGTTTACAAAACACCTACAACTACACCAGAGCCTCTATTAATGAAATAAATATTTCTACAGCTAAAATCAACATGTTACTAAACGACTTATTACTTGAAGGTTCTATTGATTTAGATACTTTTAATTTTCTAACTACACAAGGTCCCAGGGTTCCTTCAGTATTTGGCATTCCTAAAGTACATAAAGATCCAAATGACCCTCCTTTGAGACTGATAGTTGCTTCCGAAGGCTCCATTACCACCCCCTTGGCCAAGTATGTTGATATTCAATTAAAAGAATTATCCAACAAGAGCAGCACTGTTCTAAAAGATTCCTGGGATTTCTTGAGACAAGTAAAAGCCCACCTTTTTTCCAACAATATAATATTTATTACATTGGATATTGTTGACCTATTTGGATCTATCCCCCACGACATTGGATTATCATGGTTGGAAGAAAGTATGGCACTAAATAAGGGATTTACAACCAACGAATTTAGAACTTGTCTACTCCTCATGGAAGTTGTTCTAAAAAACAATTTCATGTTCTTCCAGGGAGAATTTTTTCGTCAAGAAAAGGGAGTGGCTATGGGAGCCAAATGTTCTCCCACCTACGCAAATATTATTCTTTCATGGTGGGAAAATTTATTTATAAACCAAAGTGAATTTGTTAACAGTTGGGTTCTTTACAAACGTTTTTTGGATGACATAGTTATCTTTTGGACTGACACTTTGGAAAGATTTTATGAATTTCTGGAATATATCAAAGGCACAACAAGTTTTTTGGATTTTACAGCTAAAGTTGATTATGATGAATGTATTTACCTTGATGTTACACTCAGCAAAGGTGATAACCATTTTATTTCCAAGATACACAGGAAACCTACATTCTCAAATTCTTATTTGCATTTTTCAAGTGGGCACCCCTTCAGTCAAAAAAGGAACATTCTCAAGGGGCAACTAATCAGGTCCAGTAGGATGACCTCCGAAGATTCAGATTTTTACAAAGATTGTCAGTTCATTATCGACATGTTTGAAAAAAGGGGGTATCCTTCTTATTTAACTGAAGAAATTTACAAAGTAGTCACAGAAGGCAGAAAAGGGAGATTTGCCCCTATACTAGGACAGGATGTTTTGGAGGTTACAACAGACTCAAACGACCATGACAACGTCAATAACTTCTCAAAGGCATTTATTATGGACTATACTGGAGATTCAGGGGCACTCAAAAATACCATCAGTACAGAATGGGACAAGTTTAGGGATTTTACTGATCTTGACCATATAAAGAATCAGCCAATAAAATTCATATATCGTAGGGACATGAACCTCAAAAATATTTTTGAGCTCGGGGGTGTTTTTAGTAGAAACAATGGATCACACAAAGTAGGTACCTACAAATGTGGTTCTTGCTCCCAATGCCCATATATTCAAAGCAATGTCAGCATCTTTATTCCTAGCAGGAAAAGGACTATTTGTTCTTCTACATTTGCCAACTGTCACACAGCAGGGGTAGTATACATTGCCACATGCCACTCATGTTTTTCCTTCTACGTGGGAAAAACGGAAAGGAAATTAAAATCCAGAATATATGAACACACTTATGAAATCAAAAGAAATAATGCAAACAATGCACTATTTCGTCACACTCAAGTTTGTGAAAATTCTGTTTTTCACTTCTTTGTACTGGAGGTAGTACCAAAGGATATCAGGGGTGGCATGTGGGAGACCAAACTGGAATATAGGGAACTTTTCTGGCAGATTATACTGGATGCCACTAAAGAACCAGGCTTAAATGAAATGCTTTCTATCAAACCAGTATTAAAATTGAGAGCTGCCAAGTTGTAATTATCCCTATGGCCACTAGATGGTAGTAGCATTATTACAACCCCAACAGATACATTCATTTTTATAAAGTTGAACATTCATCAAAAACACAGAAATCAAACAGCATTTTGCCCTAATTTATTTTCATTTTAAAGATACTTATTTTAAACATGTTTTTATTCAAGATAACTGAACTTTTATATTAATGTATTAAAGTATATTATTCTGCTAATACCTTTATTTTTTCAACACATCAATTGCGTCTCATTTTATATTTCAAACAACTATTTTGGAATCAAGTTTAATTTTAGTTAACAAACAATTAGATTCCTTAATTGACAGATGTATAAAAGGTGTGTGTATCTGAAATGTATTGTATTATGACTTGTGTCTTTCTGAGGAAGAAATCCGAAAACGCAGTTTTGTTTTTACAAGCGTTAATTAAAACCTTTTTATCATTCTACGTTTATTTTGAGTTATTTGACTGAAACAACTCTGATTCTTTAGTTTTGGGTCTCATACCCTCATTTGGTCTCCGGGGTGAACTTATTTTGTGTAGTACAACAGAATACACAGAATGCTAAATCAATCCCACCCAAGTTGGGGGCTGCTCACCCCATACCACCAACTATATATACCAACTTCAAGATCACACTACAGTGGCGCAAATGGCAAAGTTGTGGAGTTGACCGACTACTTCCTCATCCTGGGAAAAATTCCATGATTCGCAGAAATGAAATTCGATGGTTTCGTGTCAATGGAGTGGGATTCGATGGAGATGTCTTTCGATGAACTAATATAGACACAAACCAGTAATTTTAAAACAGAATTTACCCAAATTGACTTGAATGATTTTTTATTTAAAACATTCACAAATGCTTCACTTCCTCATTTGAAGATCACTCTGTTTCAAAGATGCTCCTGCCATACCAATATGATAACCCATATTGGCATAATCTCCAGGTATGTAATGTCTCTCGTCCTAACATCTGTTCAAAACTTTGGCCAGAAAACAAACGACTCTTGAAATAGACTCCATACCAACACATCCCACTGCACGCATGAATAGCTGCAGTACCTCACTGTATACCCAGCCCTCTTTCCAAAATGAACATCTGTTATAATCAATAAGAACATTTGAACACAGCTGCAGATCTGATCATGTCCTTCTTTTGTTTACTGACTTCATGATGTCTTTTCTGACTACCCCATTACAAATCAGAGAGTGAATGAATAAAAGTTCTGCTTGGTACAATGGCTCAATAAGCAAAGTTTAGCAAACCTGAAAGTTCATTGCATGACCGACTGAAACATTTTTCGGAAAATAAAAAGTTGAAGGGAACTGTTCTGTAACTTACTCATAGGTAATCAAAAGGACACTACAACAGTGTCTATCTCCATACCCAACATTGTGATTATTTTGACTGGACCTTCTTGCCATGGACTAAGAGAACCGCCAACTCTCTGAATAGGTCTAAAATGCTTGTTGGGTAGCACTGGTACTAACCTGATCCTCTTTAGTAATGAGAAATTCATCCAAGTAGTGTACCCTGACATGCATTGGGGAAAGTTGTTTCCAACAGCATAATAAAGTGGAACTGACCTATAAGCATAGCAAGGCTGCAAAACAACCTATAGGCATAGCAAGATCAAAATAAAACTCACCTTTAAACTGCATACCTAAATAGGGAGACGTCAAAAAGCTGCTTCAGTATCAATTTTAACTAACCATGGATCTTTCGTTCTGCAGATGAGTAGATTGGCATCATCAAGTGAAGAATTCTGAACTTTTGAATCTTTGCTGATAACCATGATTTACTGAATGAGCTGCAAGAAAAGATAAATGGTATATAAGTCTAACGTCACATGAAAGATTCAAAGAGGGGACTTTGTAAGGGCCACTTATCCCATCTTTCCCAATTTCTTCATTTCAAAACACTTTAAATAATTTCTTGTTAGCTTTTGTGGATGTTTTTACAATGAACTGAATCAGGATGAGCTTAGAGTTGATAGAAAATCTAAATCTGAAACCATTGAAGAACTCGAGCATCTATGGTTTGGGTAGTCTTTCAGTAAATAGGCTAAGACACTGATATTTATTGGTGTATGAGTCCATGCTAGCTTATCTAATTCTATGAAAGGAACTGTTTCCGCTGAAGCCCCAAAACAAATTTTTTTCTCCCTCTGAATGGGAATCTGAAACAAAACCATCAGTAAGTGTTGATGTATTAAGTAAAGTATTAATCTTAGCCTCTGTAAACCAATATTTGTCTGCAGAGAAGCTGTCCCCACAAATATTATATTTGTATAGAAGTCTACATGCTGACCAAACACAGCTACCTGCCCAAAATGACTTCACCAAGGGGACAACTGAATCACCCCTTGTATAAAATTTGTTTTGGGCTTATCGATCATGACACTTAGTCAAGTGTCTGTATCCTTATATCGCATCTTAGGCTTGTTTCAGTGGCCATAAGTTTTCAAAAATTTTGATCGTACCACATCTATGAATGTCCCTTTGTATGAAATGTGCCTGAATAAATTGTCTTTCAGCTTCTCCTGTTAAGAGTTGCCACATTGATTGATTGTCAATGGAGTTTTACTGTGTTGAGTTACCAGCCTGGCGCCTAACCTTCACAGAAGGCATACACACACATGCACCTACTGCATGTCTTTAAATCTCTTTCAGCCATAGGGAGGGCATTCAGACTCCACATAGAAGACACTCCAGCCAATAATCAAACAGGAGAACCTCTTGCTGTGAGGTGACATTAACCACTGCACCACCACAGCCAACATGAAATGTGCCTGAATAATGATGGTAAAATAACTTAAAAGTCTAAATGTCTGTTCTAGTTCTTTTTAAAATTGCTACCATAAAATAAATAAATGTCAGGACCCAACTGTATTTGATTTTGTGGTTCTGCAGTGGATACCCACCCCAAATAGTTAAATCTCCTACTAATACTTTTGAGCCTATTCAGTCTGTGTCCATTAATCTTCTACAAATACCATCCATATCTAAAATGTTAAATATTTCAACAAATTCACCCCTCCATTTTTTTTTCTTTTACTGTCTGTGTAATATGAGAAGTGATGGCAAACAGACTGGAACCAGCATCTTTGCTGACCTTGGAGGAAACTAACATATTGATGTTTTTGTTAACCCTGTTTACAACATCAGCTTTATTATTTCATCAATTGTAATGGCAATAGCTGGAGACTGCATTTACCTATATTGATATCTAGTGCATTATGTTTTACTTGTAGAGCATCTTTCTGTATTCCATTATTCCTTCATCTAGTTAAATGGCACAATCTAGATCTCCCTTCCTTATTTACCACCTTTAAAAAGGAATTTAAATATTCATCAAGCTGTGTTTCCTTCCTCCGTTAACTCCATGCGTACAGGATTAAACAGTACTGACTCTAATGACAGATGTTCATGCATCTTTTCCCTCTTTGTCATCAAGCCTTCCTTTACCAGCTATAAGTCACATGCTTGATTGCTGTCTCTTTTACAATTGACATGTAGTTTTTAATGTTTGATCACTGTCCAGAAAATGTTTCAGAGAATACAAGAACTTCTTCAAATTTTCCCCATTTCTGCTTCAGTTCCCTCAACATGGCCACCTTCCGGTAAACATGAATATATAATAAAATGGGTAGGGGAAGCAGAGATGGGATTTAACACAATAAATTAATATAGAATACATTTATCCTAAAGATTTTAACTGTACTGGTTTAGTAGTCCATCAAGTGACTTAAACATGTAATTAGTATGTAATGTTTTATTTGTAACTGTATAAACTTCTAGATTCACATAAAAGAGGGAAGACAACAAGTGTGTATAGTATATCTAAATAATAATTTTAATGCAATAATAATTAAATGAATACATAAATGTTGTCTTATTTATATTAATGCTACACACACTGCTACTATTTAAAAAAATAAATATTGTTAGTAATGTGAAAGCCAGATGCCATAGATACAACTGGAAAATTGATGGCAAATTAAGGAGGTGGAAGAGGAGAATAAGGGGGGAGGTTAATGAGTTTTATTATGTCTGCATTACATTGGTTGACTATGGCAGATTATTACCATAAACACTGATTATACCTAAAATTTTAATTCACAAATATCAGATTAACCATATGAATAATTATGTATACTGTGTGTGTTTGTGTGTGTGTGTGTATGTGTGTGTGTGGAGATATATATATATATATATATATATATATATGTATATGTATATATGTGTGTGTGTATATATATATATATATATATATATATATATATGTGTGTGTGTATATATATATATATATATATATATATATATATATATATATATATATATATATATATAGTGTATATGAATGTAGGTGCCTGTATCGAATGTACAGTGTCCCGAAACCCTACAAATTGACATCCTAATGTCGAACATATTATGGATGGTGCAAACCAATGTCAAGTGTTTTTGCAAGAGGCAAACCCCTGCACCCCCCATACCCCTGCTAATTACATATACTAATTCTGAGGTTGCAAAATCCCCTGGAAAGGAAATATTCCTCTGTCCTGGGATTTTCTGTCTCGCACACCTGTTGACCCCCCTATCTTTGTCGACCATTTGGCATCGACCTACTGTGTGTTGGAACAGTGTCAATTCAATACAGTGTTCGACACCCATCTACACATATATTTTTTTTGGATAAGTGCCTGAGAAAACTAATTAAATGATGAATAATTAGCTGATGTGTCTATCCAGATGTCCTGCACCTGTGACATAATAGGTGCAAGAACCTGTAAAAGTTATAATGCATTTACAATTTTGTTTACTTATATAATTTATTATTTGTAAATACTTTTGTATATTTATATATTTTTTTATATATTTCCTGAATCCAGTTATTTAAGGATACTCGATTTCTTAGTTATAATGACTTCTGAACTATGAGCATAGAAAAGACATCCAGTGTCTTTGGTTTTTGTTTGTTTGCTGTTTGTTTTTTGTATGTTTCTAAATAAATAAATTCAGTCAACTAATTAATGTAAGACTGGTGCTGTTCTAAGAAAAATAACCTTAATGAAATGTACTAAAATGGTATATTTGTATGTTAAGTGTATTTTTTATTAAATGTTTCCCTTTTCTTCATATAAAAATGTAGATGTACAGTAAAGGGGGTATGTTGATGTTAATGTGGGTTGTTTCCTTTATCTATTATTAATTTTACATTGCTGTCCACTGAACTTGGGTATGTGTGCTGGTGAGCTTAATGCAGAGGTTTTAAATTGTCCATTGTGAATTGTTCCATCTCCTGTAAATGGAGGGTAACTGTACCTAATCTGTGCTGAATAGCAGATTTTTTTTTTAAATTGTGATGAAGAAATATGAAATTGCAGACCTTTGAGTGTGTAAAACATTAAAAGTATTAATTTACAAGTCATTAAAGTATTAACTATATTGTTATTTACTTATTTTTATTTTAAATGTTAGTGGGAAAAGAAACAAAGGGGGAAGAAGAGGAAAGGAAATATGCAAGGGAAGTGACGTGACTCAGAACTTTAATGGGAAAGAACTGACCAGTAAACATTGTGCCAGAATCCCTATACTGTCATGAAAAACAAAACAGACAAGTAAGTTTAATTAAATTTAAAGCCCATTTCAAAGAACCAGTCACAAAATAGACTCTTAAATTATGCGCACACACACACACACACACACACACACACACACACACACACACACACACACACACACACACACACACACACACACACACACACACACACACACAGATATATATATATATATATATATATATATATATATATATATATATATATATATATATATATATATCTATAAATGGGCTATCCACAGGAAGAGAAACAAATCTTCACAAATGGTCGCTTGGACACCTAGTTCTGTTTACCATTTTTGGCTGCCAGAATGACAAGGAGCAGCAAGCATACCCCTTAAATAAGTCCCATGGACATGAGGAGTGCATGGCTCATGGGACAGACAAAATTGATTGTGATGCAAACTAAGTTTATAGTCCAATAAATTACCTGCTTTTCTCTTTGAATGCCATTACAATGCAATGACATCAAATATGAAATGTTTGATGTTATTATTGTTGTTTAGTATAAACTGCATTATTTTTGTATTTTGTTAACAACATAATAATGTTTATAGATTCACAAACTTAATTTCCTAATCTTTCTCTCAGTGTAAAATGTCTGACATGCAAAACAGTTTGCCATATACACCGCATTACATGTACTGCAGTTATAGCAGTTCAGTGCTGGATAACTTGTTTCTGTACAGATATAGTAATGAGGTGCAGTATTAACAAGCTTCAACTGCCTATAGTTATTACAAGAAAAAGTAATCCTCAATCAAGCGACCTCTTTGTCTTTTTTTTTGTCTCAAACCTAATTTTCAAATCTGCACCCGTTTTTTTTTTTTTTTTTAATTAAAAACTGTTGCTTTACTAACTATACTTCTTTAACTCAGATTACCCATGAACATTCACCACTTGTAACTAACTATGCCATTAATAACTAGTGAATGAAATGTATATGTCAGTACGAAGCCCAAATTGTAATTATTAACAGGTCCTTTCTCATCTCTGCTGTCTTTACTGGCCCACCTCACTGTTATCAGCCTAAATTTCTTAACTCTTCCTCTCATATAACTTTTTGGGAAATCCCTTTTAGTAAATCTGTTGAATATAACCTTTCCAAAATTTTTCTTTGTAAAAGCCCTAGTTCATGGTCAGATACTAAAAGTTGTCACTCTACTAACACTAATTATCTGAATCCTTACAATATTTCTTTCTGATTAGAGGGGTGGATACTAGAAAATTTTTAGGAACTTGTTTTTTTTTTGGTTTTTTTTTTTGTTTTTTTTTTTTTGCAGAGGAAGTAATCAAGGTTTCATTGTCCAGTTTTCGAACCTTATGTCAAGAAACATTTTCAAAATCTGGAGGCAATATTCAAATAATCCTGAAAAATGTCACTATTTTTGACTACCTGACCATATAAAATCATATAATTGATCAAGTAAAAATAGTTTTAAGAAAAAAATGAAAAAACAATGTCAGATACATGAAATCTTCCCACTGTGTTAGGATTGCATTGTCGTAGCTGGAGGACTATTGCAACCTTCACAACAACTCCCTCAACTTGATGAAAATATCTCCTATCAAACATAAAATAATTATGCTTCAATATTAGCTCTAAAGAGGACATTTAAAAAAGTTCAGTGTTACTTCCTATATATTTCTTAAACCATAATAGACCTAATTCAAGTTGAAAGTGTACAAACTGACCATACTAGCTGTGACAATTGTATAATTCATATTCACAACATCCTTCAATTTTTCAAAACCGTGTACAGAGTATGGTATGAAAGACATTCTTGTTTTCACTGTTGGTATTAATTTATGTTCATCATACAATGCCAGGGCCTTATTTCTTGAAACAGCAACTGGAACAGTGGGGCACAATTAAAAAACACTAGTATCCTTTTGCAGAAAATCCAAATACACCAAGTTTTGGAAATTTAACTTTTTAAGAGTTCTTTATGTCCCTTGAACAAATTACTTCTTCAAGATGCAAGCCAAGAATCTCATCTACTTCTTTATATCCCTCTGAAACAGCATTCATGTCCATTTATTTATAAAAATTAATGTCACTCAAAAACTGCTCCATTTTCTACTTAATCTTCTCTGTGTCTGCAAGGACAAATTAGCTAACTTTGTCACCTTTCTTAACTTGTATTTTACTGTCCAGATACAAATTATTAAGTATGTTAATTTCATCTTTGTTGAAATTATAAACTTTATTTTTACAAGGAGTGAATAAGACAAACCTAATTTTAATATTACAGGCATTTTGAGAATTTTTAATAGCGGACTGAAATTATTAGGAGCAGGCTGCTTGACAACTAGTATTATATCATGTACTCTTATCCTGGGGAAAAAAAAACTTGACAAATTCATCTTTCTTTTGAATTAGCTATTTGCTGATAAAATGTCAGCAATTGTCACCCTTTTGCCGAAACATAGAACCAAAACCTGTTTTAACAGTTTTATCTCAGTTTACAAAACATACTTTCCTAGATTACCTGTATGTTAAAAGAAGACACCATTTGTATTAGGGGATACACATATTAGTTGGAATGTTAATAGTTCAACAATAGAGCCAGAGCAGCACAATCTAAATATTAATCTGTATGACCCAAAGCAGCAAATAACAGTCCCAGCATGAATGGATACAACAACTGGAAAAGAAAGTATACTAGGCTGGATAACCACCAACTCAGACCATAACAAAGGTGGGACAGTCCGCACTATTTGGAATAGTACTAAGTACCCAAAACACTATCTGTAACTAAATTGACAACATGAAACATTTTAATAAGAATACTTTTAATTCTTTACTAAAAAATGTAACTGGCAACCTGTAACGCACTTACCACTATAGACAAAGCTATAGCATATGTATATGAAGCATTTTTTACTTATTTAACCCTGTAGCTTCTCTACATTTGAAAAGAGTAAAATATACACCATCTCCTTAGATAACACATGAAACTAAACAAACTTTGAATCTAAGAGTTAAAGCATGTAAAGTATGGCAAAGAAATCCTAAAACCCATATAAAATATAGAAACCTAAGGCACCAGGTAAAACAAATGGTATAAACTAAGAAAAGTTATCACAACTACTTGCAGACAAACAAGAACATAATGCAAAGCAGTTCTGGAACTCTATAAAACCTAGTAAAAGACTTTAGTGAAACCCACTTCTAAATGCATCTGATTATATTGTAGTTTGTAACTTAAACTCACAATAAAACCTACCACCACTAATGAAAAATATTGAAATCCATCTTGAGGCTAACCACTTAAGTCATAAAAAGGGTTCATTGCTTTCAACCTAGTATCACCAAATATAATTAGTAATCTTGTTAAAAACTATAATTTACCACTATAGTACCTGATGATCCACATCAGGGTCACCACAGACTCTGATGCCTGCACATTTACAGTTCTGCTAAACTGATCCATCAAATAATCATACTTTTCCCCATCGAAAACAATCCTCCATAATTCTTGTCCACAACAGAAGATACCTCATTTGAACGTATAAACTGCAATCTTATCTCCAGTCTCGAGAGTCTTAGAAGAATGTACGCATAAATGAATTTTAAATAAAAAATAATCTATTCTGTCCCACAAAATGTGGATTCAGGCAAGTCATACTGAAATAGCATTGGTATCTATCCTAAATGTAGTCAACTAGAAAATAAATCAAGGGTACTTGTATTCCTTTTCCTTAATCTTTCAGAAGCTTTCAATACTGTAAACACATCTATTCTTACTAATTATAGACTGTCAGTGTTTGACATGAATTATGATTCAAGAACTATCTCGGTCAACAGCTGTAAATTGTTTAACAGTAATTCTCTTAGTCCTCTTTCTTATCTGTAATCTTGCAGGTGCCACAAAGATGTATTTTGGGCCAATACTGTTTAACATATTCATAAATTAAAAACAATATTTCAGTAGAAGAAGGCACTAGTAGCTAAATTGCAGGTGATTCATATTTGATATACTCTGCATATTCCATAAATCAATGTCTGATTTTACAGTTTTCTCTGAAATTCAAAAGCATGTTAGTTTTATAACAAATTTCATTTTCAGTTATGCTGTTGATATTAAAATTTGGGAAGCACAAAAAAAATAATTTTTAGTAAAACAGTAGATTTACATTTTGCATCATCATATGTTCATTTTCAATGCGTGGTATGCCACCTGCAATACATAGTAGACAACCTTTCTTTCTATGAAGTAAGAAATCTCTGCTGATGCATTAAACATAGAAATACAATAGCAGTTTTACTAATTTAGGCAGGGAGGCATTGTCAGATTAATCTTTCGGGATGTCATGGCAGGATTTTTCGGCTCCAAGACAATTTTCTGGAGGTTGACATTATCAACAAAATAATATGCATAAAATAACACACATTTCTCCCCAAACTGAATAACCTGATATTGTATATGATGATGATGATGAGATTATGTCTAACTCCAAAGGTTTGTTATTTAATACTTGATTTAGATCATGACCAATATGCTTTGATACAAGAAAACTTTCCATAACTGGAAAAAAAACCTCAAGCGGTTACCGCTTCTACTTAATGGAAAAAAACTTGATTAGCTTTGCTCCTTCCTCTTACTTAGCAATCCTATAAGAAATGTCAATCACTTCTCAAAATAACACTACCAGTTAGTATGTAATGCAAGTAAAACTACTTGAAATTTTCATTGACCAAAATTATGATTTGATCAACATATCAATTACATAGTCAATAAAAAAGCAAAAGCTTGAATTATCTGCAACATCAAGCCATATATTGCAGAACATGTTGTCACTCCCTTTTATTACACAGCCTCCTGTGTGATCATTCAGTTTTAACCTATATCCAAGCAAGTCAGTTAAACAAATTGCACTAAAACTACAGAAAAGTAACCACATTTGCTACTAACTTGCAAAGTAGAAACCATTATTGTGTTGCACTAAAAAAATCAAATGGATTAGAATTGCAACATACTTTCTGATTTTATCAAAACTCAGTATAGTTCACCACATTCTAAATGAACCAGATAAATGTCCTGTCTAAAATAATGTGATATGAAAATATAATCCACCCTGAAAACGTAAGATTCCAAGCTCAACATTTAATGTGTACACAAAAATCCAGCAATCATCGCCACTTACAATATGTAGATTTTGTAGACAAAACAAAGAACTCTATACCGAATGTGATTAATCAAGAGTCTAACCAAAATAATTTCTAACATAATTAAAAAAATACCCAATAACACAGTTTTCATGTTCATGTATGATGCTGCCTAGACAAAGATCACTAAGCAATCTTTAATTATGAGCAAAGGTCAGAATACCCATATCTCTGTAAGAGCTATATGAATTTTTGTTCTGTTCTTCTGTTATAAAAAATATATTATATCACTCATTAACTTTCTTATTCTAACATAAAATGGTCAATGTCAACCAGTCTTACTTTACTACCAATACATTTTTCTATCCTCATGATTTCTCTTTTTCCACCATGTTCTATATTCATGATTTCTCTTTTTCACCATGTTCTATATTTATGTTTTCCTTCACTTTTATCTCTGCTGCCCTACTCGTACCATACTGCGTTACATTAATTTTGTTTTTCCTGTTCCTTTATGATAATTCAGCAGTTTTTGTAAATAATAAAAACTCCATAATTGACTTAGAATACATTTTTTTGCAAAATACTTATTGTTTGCTGTATTTGAATTTGCGTGTTTATTTCTAATATCAGTTAGAAAATGTCTTCACTGCTGTTCTCACATTGTCAGGGCTGTTGTAGTTCAGCTCACATACCTTTAAAGTAAGTAAGTACAAAATAGATAAATCATGGGCTACCAATCACTTGGGAACATATCAATTATTAAGTCTATCAGTTCAGAAGGCAAACCAGTCAAAAAGCCTGGGCAGTTGCATAAAATTTTACCTTGTCACCCTGCAGGTTTCCTTATTTGTGGAATTTGATTTGCATAGGTGCTTAGGAGTCACCCTGGCCTCTACAAAATGAAAAAGAGCATGGATATAATCTGATTCTTGCTGTTCTCAACTAAATGGAAGATGTATTTATTAGATCTTCTAAAGAATATGCAAGTAATACAAATGTACATCTTGACTTTGGTTGTTTCAGTGAAGCCTTCTCAGGGAGTTTCCAGTCTTAAACGTAGTCTTACAACTTTCATATTGGAGAATAACACAATTTGAGTATCTTTGGATATAATGAGATTGTCAAGTGAAGAGGATGTGTTGAACTTTCCGAAATGCAATCTCTGATCTATAACATCCAAGCCAACCTTGTTATATCTATGTCTCTTGGTAAATATAAGGTACATTAGAAGCAAGTCTTCATAAATGATGAGTTAATTGATGATACACAGTTCTATTACTTATTGTGGAGGAGTGAAGAATGGGCAGGCCAGTTTGCTTCCATTATTAGAAGCTTTAGGTCTTCAAAGTGGGTGCTCTTTGGCCTGATTTGTGGTGATGGAATATCCAGGAAAGCTGTCACCTATATGCCTCTTCAGCATTGGTCAAAAAATGTGACACTCCTTTGAGATTGTGGTTGAGGTGATTTCCTCATCTCCATCATTGGGACTAGAGAATGGCACAAGTCATAGAAACAGGGTAGAGAGATCTTTTGAATTTTGGGATAGGGACCTTCTATTGTATTACCATCTAGCTAAATGAAGACTTTAAAGTGGGTAATGGCTCAAGTAGACAACCATAATGAGTGAGTTTTCTAGTTAGAGATAGAAGAGAACACTATGGGCCAACTTATTCAAGTCATAACTTCAGAAAAAAGTACAGTAGCTTGGCTGATGAAAACTTGGAGGAACAGTTGCATGTCTGGTATGTTCACATATTATGGGAATTGATTTTACTTAGTACACCACAAAGTCAGGGTGATTGCTCATTTTTGCTTGGCAGTATGTGCATCCTTAGTGTTACACTTTATACTGGTTGCAGCATGTCTTCCCTGATGCTTTGTTGACTGGCGGAGAATGTAATTAAGAAAAAAGGGATACTGGCTTTCTGAGTTTTTGGAATGAGCGGTATAATTAAAGAAGGCTATGGAATATTTATGGCTGTAGAAGGCAATATGGAATATTCCCCTTTTCTTAATTGAAATTATACAACATTGTAGAATATTTATGGCTAAAAAGATGATGCTAAATGCTCCCCCTTTTCTTAATAGGATGCCCACCTACAAAGGTATGGATGAAACTCAAATTAATGTTATTGACACTGGTAATTTTGGTTTAGAAAAGCGATTACAAAGAAGTGGATAAGATCTGATCCTGTCCTGTCACTTTGTTAAATACCCACTGTGCTGTACTGTAATTTGTGAATGTGGCACAATCTTTAAATATTGATAAATGTGGGCAAGTGCATTTACATAGAAGGCAACAGTCATTATTTTTAAATAATAATTAATGACCAAAGGTGCAGTGTTTCCCCTAAGACCCTCTCCCCCAGAGTAGTTGTAGACTGAAGGAGGAAGGGGCTACCTTTTAAGGTCTTCTTCAGAGACTGAAGTAAACCTGTTCTAAGATCTTGAACATCTCCCATACACAATGAACAGTAAAAAATATGTTATAGTTAATGAATTAGGAAGGTGAGTTAGAAGTAAGTTCGGATTAAATGTGTACTGCATTGGGAATGCTGATATCGCAATTGCAAAGTAAAATATCAGATTAATGGAATGGCAGCTATAAGGACTGGGATTTTTTTTTGAATGGTTTGTCCGTTCTGCAAATGGGTTTTACTTGTTAAACAATTCTTGTACAATTCCATAGGTATCAATTAAATAACATTACATTGGCTCCTTCCTCTTTGCTAGTTTAATTGTTAAATGTTGTATGACTTGGTAGTTCATATTTTTATGTGTACCAGTTTGTATTTCATTATGCGGATTATGGTCTTAATTGCTTACTTTTAATACTGGGTGTAACAGTCATTTAGATTTTTTGTGTACTGACTTTATAAAATTCAAGGTTGGAATGGATGTACGGATAATACTCTACTCCAACAGCAGGCCGAACATTATGTTTTTCTTTCACTGTTTTGCTACGTTCCTGCTTCTGTTTTCTAGT
Organism: Protopterus annectens; assembly: GCF_019279795.1. Lineage (NCBI taxonomy): Eukaryota > Metazoa > Chordata > Ceratodontiformes > Protopteridae > Protopterus > Protopterus annectens. Next base: position 1,224,808,139 of record NC_056745.1, read on the forward strand.
GAATTGTTATTATAGTTTGGCACTGCTGCTTTTCTGTTTTATCTTCTGTGTACATAATCATATTAATTTCGTTAATGAACTATCAGGTATGTTTCTAGACCACATATTTTTTCTTTAATCTTACTAGTAATGCTGCATTTTCTGTATGTGCGTGTGTGTAGCTGCACATATGCACAGCTGTGTATGTACATTCCTGAAAATAACTAACTAACTATATGCATATACATATATCTATACATACACACACACACACACATAAAATGATAATATATCGGGGCCTGCATATTGTCATTATGTAGCACAGTGCTAGTTCTAAGTCTGTTGCAAACATTTCTGCATTTAGATTTCTTACCTCTCTTTTTCAGAAAGCCAAGGTAATAGGAATTATGCATCATGCTTTTGCAAAGAAATCTCAGACACAATGGTAAACATGCACGCGCACACACACACACACACACACACACACACACACACACACACACACACACACACACACACACACACACACACACACACACACAGACATACACACGCACTGCAGAGAATTAGTTAATGGTGATCAACGCCACCTCAAAATGTTGAAAGGTCTGGAATTAAACTGTCTGCTGGACCAATATGTGATCAAACAAGAGATGTCCCACAGGGCCAGTGTATTATGCTGGTCTCCAGTTTGATGAATTGTTTCTCAAGAACAGAATTTGCTGTTCATTTCAGCTTCTGTTCATTTACTCTCATGATGCTGATATTACAAAGAGGTCAGATAGCAGGTCTCACAGATTTATAATCAACTCTGCAGCCACGTTTTTCTGGTAATCAGCTTATAAATATCGAGAAAGAGCTGTTCCAATGCTTTAAGCACATATGTGAACATACATTGCCCTTGTCGCAGTAGTCGTAAATGATGATTGTATAACATTTCTGTAGTTCATTGCTATATTTTCAAAAGTGAAGTCGTGTGTACTGCTTTTTCCAGACCTGAAATATATATTTTAGTTTGTACCTGGACAAATTCTGGGGCTTCAAAAGAAAAGCACCTGCAAACAGTAAAACCATTGTCCATGATTCTAATAGAAATGTACGGTGAAATAATTAGAGCTGAATTTCTCATTATTTGTATTATTAATAATGCAGGCTTACCCTGTACTACTAATTTTTCAATATACCCTTTTTATTATTGGCTAGCACATTGTGTGTCACCTCCCCCCATTCACTGCTTGCAGGTCCCTTGATATCACTACTATTTCTTCACTTGCATCCCAGGCCAAGGATATCATCTATAGTCTTAGTATTTTTGTGAACTATGGAGTTCTCCCCATATGAGTATCTTCTATTTCTGTTTGTGTATTCACATTGTATCTACTTGCAAATATAATTTTCCTAATTCATCCAGCCTTTCCTAATTCTGGGTATTTAATGCTGAAATAGCTGACTCCCTAGTTGTTTATATATATATGTGTATGTATATATATATATATATATATATATATATATATATATATATATATGTATAGTTGCAGTTGCTAAGAGCAAACTGTTCTTTTTCCCCCTGTTTTACTGGCTAACAGCTGTTCTGTGTGAGAGATTGCATTACAGCAGGATCTGGGAATTTTCACTTTCCCTGCTGTTGTCTGTTCTCGGAAATAGCATATATAATTAGCAGGAGAAGTGGGAGCTGTAGGGGTCTTAACCCCTATGTGTAAAGTACTGTTTGGGGTGTTATTTTGCTTTTCGATTTTAAAAGATTGATCTTTTTGCATTGTTGTTTTGAGTGTTTGCTGTTTGTTTACTGTATATATGGTGCCTTTCATTTGTTCAGAAGTCAGATGGTTGCCTTTCGCTTAGTTCTGCATTACATCTAACTTAATTGGTCAATATATGTAGAAACAAGTGAAAATGGAATCTGCGAATGTGCATTTGAATGTGTGTGAATATGTGCACGTGTGTGTGTGCATGTGTTTGAATGCATGTGTGCGTGTGTGTGTGTGCATGTGTGTGCGCACTCGTGTGTGTGTGTGTGTGTGTGTGTGTGTGTGTGTGTGTGTGTGTGTGTGTCTGTGTGAGATTTCAGTTCTGGGTGAATTCCTGCCAGCTAGTGCGAGATCACTAATAGTGGGATAAGGAGTTTTTCTTTATTTCCTTGCACTTTTGGAGTTAGTTTAGTAAATTAGATGGGGGTGTGAGGGTACACCCCCTGCACGGGGTTATAGGGTGCTTGCCCCCCAGCAAAAACACTTTTTTGTGTTTTTATAATCATTGCTTGCAAAGTGTGTTTGATGTATTGAAACATCAAATGAGTGATATTCAATGCTTCAGTATAGACCCTATCTATCTGTATCTAAATATATATGTCTATATCTGTAAATATATGCATATACATATATGTGTGTGTGTGTGTGTGCACATACTAAAATATTACGATACCATGCATACTCTGTAGTAGATGTTAAATATTTCTGTTTGGCTCATAGAATGTTGTATTAGTTAAATACACTGTTAGGTAGATCAAAAAGAAATTTAAAACTTCCCTTTAAAGTCTGCAAATTAGCAGTTATCTCTCAGTACAATATTTCTGTAAAAGTGAACCCTTTTAACTAAATAAAAAAATAAAATGGGATCTACAGAAAGGATGGAAGGAGTGAGAAACAAAAAAGGTAAAGTAGAATGGAAGAGAAAGAAAGGGATGGAGGTTAGTTTCTTTTTTTCATACTGGAGCAGTACAGCCATTACTAAGAAGGAGCATGTATACATTTTTAGGATCATAGAAGTTACAAAGCAACTGACCCACATGGCCATTTCCTTGTGGCTAGTACCCACTGTTAGGCTTTGCCATGCTTTTCAAGAAAGACCAGGTCAGGCATACCAGGGGTGACTTTAGGAACACCCATCCAGCTACCCAGCTGTTCATCTCCCTTTTAAAGGCAAACAGTATATCATATTGTTTAGTTTGGAGATGAAATTTGTTCTGCAGAAGGGCCAGATAGTGTATGACAAATGCATTCCTCCACCTTGTCTTATTTATTTCGTGAAGCAGATTTAGATCTCTGGTTTTAATGTTAGCTAGACTGTTTACAGATGCATGGAACTATATGATTTATTGCTGGATGACTGAATCATTTATAATTCTTGGAATCATGCCATTATTATGAACTCCAGTTTAATTCCTTTGGGATCTGATGCATACATTTCCCAGCCAACTCCACTGTCATAGTAAGAAAAAGCCCTTACTGTGACCCAGGTGACCTGTGTTAATTTAGCAGCTCAGTACCCTTTGGAGATGACATGGGAGAAGAGAGGAATGATGAGGCTTTGCTGGCAGGGGCAGGCACTTCATCTGGTTCCAGGGGTAACTGAGCTCAGAAAAGCAGCTGGGCCCAGTGTTTAGAAATGTTTAGAAGATAGTACCACTTAAAAGGGGGAGCCATGAAATTCTTACGTCATGCTACATTGCATATACTGTGTAGTACCAAAAGACATTTGTTACACAATGTGATGGGGCAAAAAACAATCCAGTTTACAACAGTGGCTGCTCTCCAACCTACTCATCTCCCATGAGCAAACAGACAGGCACCAGTTTCATAGGATGGCTGTTGATCCTTGACCCTGGAGGCAAAGCAGGTTCACAAAATTAGGACTGCAGATGGGGAAGAATGGGAGGGCTTACAAAGTATCATGTAGCTGCAGATGATTACCCAAAATAATTCCCAGTGAAGAAGAGAATATTCAAATGCATCTTTTATCCTATTTAGTATCACATGGGGTCCAGGGCCTATCCTGGCAAACAGTGGGTGTGAAGCATAGAACCAAGTACATCAGTCCATCTGTTTTAGAATATGCAAGCAAATGAAAATGCAACTTGTGCATATCCACACACATGTTAAACAGTTTCCGGTTTGTGCTGCCATTAGGACATACCTTTTCAACTAATCAAACAGTGAGTGGAGACACTGCTTCGTATCAAATATCCCCTCTGTAACTTTACCAAACCACTTAACTCTCATCTGGACCATAAGACTAAAATGAAATTAATCTATAAATAATGTTGCCTAGACTTTACCAATGCAAACATTGATGTAGCAAAGACGTACTTATGAAATCAGACTGGAATAGTGAAACAAAAATATACAGGGAAATTCAGATTAAATGACTGGAAGTGGAGAAGTTGCATGTTTTTTTTTTTTTTATCAACTCTTCTACACCTGACTATGATATTATTTCTTTTTATTATTCCTAAACGTCTGCAGCTGAAAATTGGATGACCTCGAGAACCTCTCTTCTTCACTTTGTCTAATCAACCTGACAAGTCCACTGCAAACTTCTCAGGCCCTTGTTTGAGGCCGGTGAGATTTAAGCACTTGGTGGTAGTATCATATTGCTGCTGAGGTGGATTGTTTTATTTGCCCTAAGACCCCCCCCCCAACATACAGCCATACTGTCTGATAATAAGCACACAGTGGGTGTGCTGGTATGTTGTCCCACTTCCAAGGTGATTTCCTGCCTGAAGATAATGCCTCGCTGCACTTCCCTGACTTCTGTCAAAAATCAGCTACAGGATGTGCCCATAAGCACTCTCCAGGAAGGACAAGCTCATCCTTCCTTGCCAGTGCCTTAGATGTCTGGGCCACTAATTGATCCCTGGTCACCTGGACTGTAGCTAGGGCTTTACGCATGTACTGCATGGTGCTGGACATTATTGTGAACTTACCTTGCTATTAAAGGTTGAAAGCAGTAATGAAGTATTCCTTACTTACTTCAAAACAGTGAAAGGAAAAACTTAAGAATGTGTTAATTTCTCAGTTAATAAAGGCATGATAATCCAGCCACATGATATAGCAGATTGGCATATAGAAAAGAATTGTGCAGACTCCGCAATGGGTAGAGAAATATGTCAGAATGTTATAGAAACAGTAGACAGGATAAGCAAAATTGAAAACTCAACTTCTATCAAACTAGACAATGAAGCTGGTGGTTTCCTGCAGAGAACCAATGAAATCTGACTATCATTCATGTTAATTGAATTGTTTGCACGTGGTTATGCCCCTGAACTATGGCTGTAGAGTCACATCACACCCAACCACTTAGATACATCAATCTGACCCAATTCTATGTAAAGTCATAGAGAGAGATAGTCACAATAGAGCTTGTTCAGAGTAACACAAGAGAGCTACTTCTGCTAGAAATGGATCAGTGTCACTTTGTTAAGGGTAGATCTTGCCTTATGAATCCTAAGGCATTCTTTGAAGATGCAACAGTGGCTCCGGATGAAGGACTGAAAGTGCGCTCTGCTTATGTTGACTTGCTGTGGCATTATTCACTATTCTATACATGGGAATAATTGTTAAATTAGTAGCATTACATATCAAGTCAAGATGGAGGGATTACCAGTCTATCCCCACAGAAAGGCCCCCTATTGAAATGTCAGGACTTGTTTTGCTGGAAGAAAATGAAAAAAAAAAACAAACAAACAGGAAGAGTGAATATCAAACATCATGCTTTTTTAGACTTTATTTTTGCATGGGGCAAGTTGCTCTGCACTCCTCTGAAATGGCTGGCAAGCCCCCAGACACCCCCCCAGACTTGTATATACTAACTCCAGGATTGCCATTCCTTTGAGAAAAGGGAATATTCTAAGAAATTTCAATCTTGAACTTTCAAAATATTCCCTTTTCTGCAAGGAATGGAACTGTTTGACTTAATGAATGGATTTTCGGCCATTCAGTCTCCATTTGGTAAGACTTGATGATCCGGGCCCTGACATTTCAAAAGGTTACCAGTTGTTGCAAATGGTGTCCCATAGAGCTCTATACTGGGGCTACGTCTTTTGGAAATATTCTTTGCAGTCATAAATTGGGAAATGAGCAGTGAGTGGATATGATTATTGCAGCAAGGTAGTATAATTATTTTAATAAAGGATTCTGAAGTTTTACAAGATGAAATGCAAAAAATATACACCACATGCAGCAGTAACAACATTTCTAATGTTAGCAAATGCAGCATCACAAAATTTGGCAAAGGGGACACACATTATAATTACAAAAGAAATGGTCAGATCATAAAAAATTATATCATTAATGATCTCTTGACAGAGAAGAAATTAAACTTTGACCATTGTGTATTTGTCATCCTCAGAAAAGGACTTTCTGTATCCCATTTTATTATTAAAGGTATCATTTGCTGATTCAGTTAGAGCAGTGTATCACCTTATATCTCACTGATCTGACTGCTGATCCAGGTAGATCACTGTATCATGTTATACCTCATTGAGCTGACTTATAATTGAATGCAGTAATTTCTGCAGCTTTTGAAATTCCACCCAAAAGTACTTGTAAACCTGTAATAACTTACTAGAAAAACAATCATAGTCTGAAAAGGTAAGCTATTTGGAAAGCCTTTAGAAGCTGTGACTGCATCCTCCTTCTTAGATGTTTGTTGCAGGTGATTTCTGTCTGAACTATAAGGCAATATCGAATCGAGAAGCCTCAGTTTCTAAGCAAAGTTGTTAGGCTTGCCAAAATAAAGGGGTGACCACGCCGCATCCTTAATATACTTTGTAACCTCTTTTTATCATATAATAACTCATTAAAGAAAAATAAAAGAAAGAAAATAAAAACACTACTCTGGTATATGAAATTTTTTCAGAGCTTTAGTTTTAGGAAAAATGAATATTCAGTAACCCAGACCAGCATTTATAAAGACATAGGGCTTCTAAGAAAAGGCTATCTTTTTTGCAGTAAAATGCCTCAATCTCAAGTTGAAAAGCAGGCTTTCAAGTCAATCAAAAGCAATACTTAAGACTGACTTGAGGGACAGTTATTTATTACTGTTAGCAAATAGCACAGAAAATAATATATTACCTATACTTTTTCATCTGGAGCATAAATAAAGTCTCTCTGCTTTCATGGATCATTTGCATGTACATTTACAGTTCTCTAGTGAGATGAAGTAAAAAAGATATATCACTATGCATTAAGGAGACCAAATAAGCTCAGCAAGTCTTGTTTTAAAATTACTGTTAAAAAAGAGAAGTCAGTCATCATAAAAGTATTTCACTACTTCACACCACTTGTTTAAATTATGTGGAATGAAGTTGCTTGAGTTTAAATGCTGCTTCTCAAGTGAGAAAAATGACAGGCACCAGCCAGAGAGCATCCTGGCAATCTGTCTGACCTAATAACATAGCACATGGCTTTCGAATACTGGCCAAGACTCTTGCCGCCCCAATACTGCTTTTTTAGGCAAGGCTCAAAAGACAAACCTGCCTCCATAAACAACAATAATAAACAAAAACTGAGGGTAATGCTGCTCAACGCCAAAAGTCTAAACTTCAAAATGCACGTACTCGAGGCTCTCCTTAGTATGGAAGAAATTGACGTATGTGCAGTGACAGAAACCTGGTTCAAGGCTCCAGAGAGCACCCCAGCACTACCAGGCTATAACTCCTACCATACCTTTAGGTCCCAAAACCAGGATCGGAACACAAAAGGAGGGGGTGTGTCCATATTCATCAAGAACACCCACACTTCCAGGCTAGTAGCACAGCACGCGGAATCTGAGACCATTCAAGTGCAATTGACAGTGGGTAAATTGACTGTTCAATTTATAGCTTGCTACAGATCTCCCACCTTGTCTCAGGACCCTCATGCAGCATTCCTGAGAACAATGAAGATTCTACCCAACACCATGCTACTGGGTGACTTCAACTATCCAAACATTGACTGGGAAAACTACTCAAATGACCTAACCCAACGCTTCCTTGAGTTTATAAACTCAAACGCCCTGGAACAGCTGGTCACCACTCCCACAATAGGTGACAACATACTGGACCTGGTCATCACCAACATGGGGAACCTATGTTCCACACCTGAGGTAAACTCGTCATTGGTAAGATCAGATCACAAAATAATCACACCGGACGTCCACATCCTGACCCCCCCCCCCCACCCCACAGTCAAGGAAATCAAGGTAAAAAAACTTCTCTAAAGCCAACTTCACACTCCTCAAGACTGAGGTGGGAAGTTTCAAAGCTCCCAATCAAATGGAAAATGATGACCCATCGGCAGAATCCTTTACAAGAGCATTCTATGAACACCTTCAAGAATGCATGGACCGAGCCATCCCAAGTAAAACCAAGACCAACTCCTCAAAAAAAGAGGAAGCCAGTCTGGTGGACCTCGGCCATAAATAAACTTTACAGCAGAAGGAGGAAACTCCTGCAAGATAGAACAAAAACCCAAAATAAGAAGGCATCTCTTATTAACATCAGTAAAAAACTATGCTCCCTCATTAAATCATCCAAGGCCAGCTTCGAAAGAAAAATAGCCAATGACTCTAAGGATAACCACAAGGCCTTCTTTAACTATGTCAAGAGTCTAGGGGCAAACTCTCAGATATGCTCCGAGCTAGTGCATAATGGCCATAAATACACTGAACCAACTGACATTGCCAACATCCTGACTGACAAGATCAGTGCAAACTTCACCCCCCCTCCACCAAAGGGGCTTGCACCCATCCCAGTAGAATGTGGCGCTCCAGATATCTCAGACACACAAGTAAAGACAGCCCTTGCAAAGGCCAAAAACACAGCATCAATGAGACCAGATGGTATCCCAGGTTGTGTCTTACACGAGCTGCAAAATTAACTAACCCCCCAATCTCAAAACACTATTCAAACTCAGCCTCTCTACAGGCTATGTACCCAAAGAATGGCGTACAGCAACAGTCGTACCACTCCACAAAGGGTGGTGCCACAACTGACCCTGGGAACTATCGCCCTATAAGCTTGACTAGCTGGGTCTGCAAAGCCATGGAATGCATTGTCATGGAGCTCATTAGCAGGGACATTGGGAACCTCCAGACACTGGATCCCACCCAGTTCGGCTTTGTTAAAGGCAGATCTTGCCTCCTGAACTTGGTCGACTTCTTCGAAACAGTCACCAAGGCCATAGATAAAGAGAAGGTGGTCCACACAGCATATCTGGACCTCGCTAAGGTGTTCAACACCATGCCACATTCAGGAATCATATACAAACTCACCAGCTTAAATATGAAACCCGTGTCACAAGATGGGTTGCCAACTGGCTCTGAGACAGAACCCACACGGTAAGAGTGGCAGGTGCCATGTCTGACTCTAAACCAGTTACAAGCGGAGTCCCATAGGGGTCAGTCCTGGGACCCCTCCTGTTCGGTATATATTTCTCCGAAGTACAGGCAAATGTGGAGGGACTGTGGCTAACCAAGTTCACAGATGACTGTAAATTGGGTGCAGTAATTGACTCTCCAGCTGACACAGACACCCCGCAAAAGGGTCTCTCAGAGACAAACACCTGGTGTCAAAGTCACGGCCTCAAGCTAAATGCCAAAAAATGCATAGTAATCCCATTTGGGAAAAACAAAGTACCTACAAACTACCACATAGATGGGAATCCACTAAATACAGAAGTAATTAGGGACCTGGGTACCCAAGTAGATAGCATGCTCTCCTTTGAGAACCACACAGCCAAAACGGCCAGGAAATCCTTCTATGTGGCACACCTGATCACAAAGGGTTTCTCATCCAGATCCAAGGAGGTGATTGTGCCCCTTTACTCCTCACTCATTAGGCCCATAATAGAGTACAATGCCCCATTTGGGATGTACCTCAGTAGACACCTGCAACAACTAGAAAGACCACAGAAGTACCTCACTAAGAGGATTAAGGGCCTTAAACAATTAACCTATGAAGCACGACTAAAATAGCTCCAGCTCTTCTCAGTCGCTTACCATCTTCTCAGAGGTGACCTATGCCTGACCTATAGGGCCATGTCAAACCCTGAACTAATAGACATACTTCACCTCAAAAAAACGAGATCCCTCAGAACCACTCGTTCTAGTGACTTGAACCTATGCACAACAATAAACAGGGCATACTGGAGGGATAGATTCCTGTCCCATCAACTCCCCTCACTCTGGAATAGAATCCCAATCCATATTCGACAGAGCTCCTCTCTGACCCTTTTCAAGAGAAATCTTGATGAGTGGATGGGTAATCGTTAGTTCTACCCTGGGATCTCTTCAGGAGCCCTGTTAGGCAGAGGCCCAGGTTACTAATCTAATGGGGAGGCGAAAGCCATCACTCTGTGGCAAGGCTTATAAATGCCCCTGGGCAGATAGCCTAGTACTTACCTATGAACATGCTTGTAATTATTACTTCCCAGGTCTTATATTCAAAAGTAAAATATGTCCATGACTATTTTCAAAGTGTTGAGGCAGAATGCGATACCATTCTCTAGACTATAGTCAGTAGCACCTCCTGAGGCATTCTTCTCCCTCTTCCTCACCATACACCAAGTCGCGTGCACTAAACCTTAAACTCAGGCTGGAATATGTTCTTCTCACTTCTCACTGCTTCACTAAGTTATGGTTACACTGCTTACTCTAGTCAGACAACTAGCAATAAAATCTGTCAGTTCATCACATTTGCCTTTACAGCACATCAGTGCACTACCCTCCAGAGTGCTGATTGTTTGCTCCATTCCTGCTTGAACCCACCTCCTGCTGACCAACCTAACTTTTAAACTTCTCCACTCCAACCTCTGTCCTGCTTTACTAACAATATCATCTACTATGTGCTGGAATTCAGAAAGGACTGCTGCCAGTAGTAAAAGCTAACACACTGTTACCACTGATGATGGATCTTTCTGATTAATGGATAGGCCTACCGCAGTGATCCTACTTGCTCTATAGCACCACTGTGGTGGGCCTACTAATACAGCAGCCTATGCCAATTAGACATATTGTCTCAGCTGGAAATACCTGCAGTAAGGTGTTTACCCAGCTGAAAAGCTACACTGTGGAGGGAGTATTACATAAAAGGTAAATCAGTTAAGTGATTGCGGTGAAGTGGTGGAGGGGGGTGAGTATGTGCATGGCAGCTTATGCAAGGTAGCAAGACAAATGGTTAGCAGACAGCCCTTGCCCAGTCTGAAGGACCACAGTTATTCCCACTCTGTGCTGGACCTGAAGCTGGACTTCAGTGGTGTGTGAGGGAGGTGCCCAGTAGCAGAATATATTTAGCCAACCAGCTCAATGAGTCTTGTATCCACTGGAGAGGAGATTAAAGTGGGTGCAGGCACCTCTTTACAGCCCTCTCAACTGCTTCCTGAATCAGGACCTGAAGCCCATGGTGTTTATTGATTACTAGGTTGCCATGTGCCAGGCCCACAGGGATGGGGGCACCACTTCCACCATGTGAAGACATCCCGGGGTTGGGCAGTGGGAGGTGAAGTGCATTCCCTCACCTGGGAGAACTTAGCTGCCTTGGACTGTTTTGGATCTGTACAAAAAAATAATGTAAAAGTAAGGGAAAAATAAATAAGTGAGAGAGAGAAATAGAAACAGGAAATGGACTCAAGTTATCTGAAGAAATTGTATTTTTTTTTTTTTTGTGTGTGGAAGTTTGAGCAGATGGTTAAGGCTATGCAGTTCCTGTGATACATGGTCTGATTCCATCAACCCTCATTTGCTAATTGTGTGACTTTGAGTAAGTCACTTAACCAGACAATGCTTTGGGGCAACTGGCAATTAGGGCTAGGTCAGCCTAGTACCTACATATGATATATTAATTTAATCAGAAATGGCTATGAATCAGTGTTACATATTTTTACTTAGTAATGGAATGAGTGGATACTGGCAATGTCTTGATGGTACTTGTTTTTACTGCTTTTCCTGTGATATGAATTAATAACTGCTTTACTTTGGGAAATTAGGTATCATAAACAATCTGCAAGCTGCAGCAATAAATAAAAACAGCTGCTGTTCCAGTGACAAGCAATGCTTTTACTTCCAACGTATTCATTATTGATATACTACTGTTCCTTCCACTCTATGCATTATTGATGTACTACAATTTCTTCCATTTCAGTAGTTTGGTGTAATATATTGACATTAAAATCTCTGTGTTTATGTACCAAGTATGGACTGATGACTCCTGACTGTGTTAATCTTATCAAAATTAAATATGTTATTTAATTAATGAATGGTTATATTTTTTATTATTGCTTATTATTCTATTGTTTGTACTGCAAGCACGCTACACCAGGCTGGCTACTCTCACCTGGTGCTATTCATGATTATACCGTATCTCCTCCAGGGCTGTGGAGATATAAGAAAGAATAGAAAAAGAAAAGTTGCTTAATCGTCGCATTTTTGTGTGCTTGGTGGCAGCATATCCCAACCCTTCCACGCTTCATTTTTTGAAGCACTTCACTGCCTTTTTCTGAAGATATGCAGTGTATTTCTCTCATTTAAAGTGTGAATGGGCCTTGGGGAGGTATTTCTTGAAAATATTTTGCAAAACTGAGAAGATATGCAACCTGGGAAAGCTATTGTGGTGCATGCCTTTGCTTCAAGAAAGGTATGTTTTTCAATGCCAAGTAAATTGTTATAGCTGGTACTGAACATTTGTTTTTTTAAATATTTTTAATTTTTATGAAATATATGCGTTTATAACTTGTATTAGATACAATCATACTGATAACAGAACAAGAATCAATGTTTATCTATTAAATCATTCAGTTTTATCCAGTTGTAATATAATCAGATGTTATTTTGCTAATAAAGAAATAGTTAAATAAAGATAATTCTTTTTGATATACAACAGTGTCATTGTTTATAAATTCTATAATTTGAAGGTGTACTCTCATTTTCTAAGTAATTAATTTCCTGGTATTGTTAGCAAACTCCTGAGAAGTGGGAACTGAACCCTAGGTATACATCCAGGAATTTGAGCATTAAACAGTACCAGGGATTTGGTAAGAATACATTTATCCATCCACAAAGCTTGCATGAAACAATTGATTTCTTTCCTGGCATAATCATCAAGAAGTAAGCTATCAGCTGCAAACCCTGTGTAAAATCTTTCACTAAAATCACCACCATATAATACATATACCCTAACACCAAAATGGCCCATGATCTCAGCCTGACATATCTCGGTTGTCTCCTATTTAATGCTTGTAGGGTATCTATCCAATCCTTAGCCCCTTGTGCCTCTGCCTCTGTGATGCTCTAAACGCAATATGCATCAGTTAGGATGAAAACATCGACAAATTACTATCTCTAGATCTCCTCTTTAACAGCACCTGAAATGTGCGATGTTTTATAAATACTCTTGGACCTTCTTTCCTTTGCTCGAAGGGCAACTGGGGAAAGCCAGGGCCTGCCAGTGTCAGTTCCTCTTCTCCTACACTTTCCCCATGGCGCCAATTATTCCTGCTTTTGCCCCCTGTCCATCCTATGCTGGGTGGCAGTTCTTCTGGCTGCACGGCCAGCTGTTGTAGCACAGCCTTCTGAAATAAAGCTGCTGCCTGCAATGCTATTGTCTTCTGCCTCCTGTGGAAATCCTCCAACATTGTCATCTTGCAAATAGTGAAAACAACAAGAGCTAGCATTTTCCTCATGCCCTAACCCCAACTATTCCTTACTCTCACCCACTTTTCTGTCCCTATGGTTTGCTTAGCTATAATTTTTTTAAATATATAAAAGTAGGAAGGTAGAAAGATGTATAAAGTAATATAGTATATGCCAATCCACGATGGCCACAAGTATAATTTCTGTTTACCAAAAATGATTTAAAGGGATCTTCTCACAATTGTTGTCTGAATAGTCAGCTAGTAGTAACATATTTTTTTCTTAATCTATTACCTTATTGTGTAAGTAATCTGTGCCTAGCCTCCCATTCATGTAGTGTGTGTGATCATGCATTTTGCATGTGTTATAAAAGCAGTGCCTCTCTCTCACACCTAGACCTCATGAGCACATCCCACAAAAGCTATAAATACTCCCCTCAGCTGAACAGTTATCAGTGCACAACCATGGTTGCTACCTACTATAATTGTATATCTTTATCTGTATAAAATAAAATACATTTGCTATTTGAAAGAATGAAAGAAATGAAAATAACATAATAAGTGTACACACCCCCGTTAAAATGCCAGGTTTTTGTAATATAAAAAAATGAGACACAATAAATCATTTCAAAACTTTTCTCACCTTTAATGTGACATATAACGTATACAATTCAATTGAAAGACAAATAAATCTGTTAGGGGAAAAAATATAAAAAATAAAAAAACGTACAATAAGCTGGTTGCATAAGTGTGCACACCCTTAAACTAATACTTTGTTGAAGCACCTTTTGATTTAATTACAGCATTCTGTCTTCTTGGGTAGGAGTCTTTCAGCATGGCACATCTTGACTTCACAATATTTGCCCACTCTTCCTTGCAAAGGCACTCCAAAGAGCATCTCTTGTGCACAGCCCTCTTCAGGTCACCCCACAGGTTTTCTATTGGATTTAGATCTGGGCTGTGGCTGGGCCATTCCAAAACTTTAATTTTCTTCTTTTGTTGATTTGGGGGTATGCTTGTGGTCATTGTCGTGTTGAAAGGTGAAATTCCTCTTCATTTTCAGCTTTCTAGCAGATGCCTGAAGGTTTTAGGCCAAAAGTGACTGGTATTTGGAACTGTTCATAATTCCCTCCACCTTGAATAAAGCCCTAGTTCCAGCTGAAGAAAACCAACCCCAAAGCATGATACTGCCACCACTATGCTTCACCATGGGGATGGTGATCTTTTGGCAATGTGAAGTGTTGTTTTTGCACCAAATGTACCTTTTGGAAATGTGGCCAAAAGGTTCCCCCTTGTTCTCATCAGACCATAACACATTTTCCCAGATGCTTTTGGGAGAGTCTATGTATTGTTTTGCAAATTTTAGCCAGGCCTGGATGTTTTTCTTTGTAAGTAAAGGCTTCCATCTTGCAACTTTACCCCATAGTCCAAACATATGGAGAATGTGGGAGATTGTTGTCACATGTAGTACACAACCAGTACTTGCCAGAAATTCTTGCAGCTCCTTCAGTGTGGCTGTAGGTCTATTGGCAGCCTCCCTTACCAGTTTTCATCTTGTCTGTTCATCGATTTTGGAAGGAAGTCCAGTTCTTTGCAGCATCACTGTTGTCCCATATTTTCTCCACTTTTTGATAATTGTCTTCACTGTATTCCATGGTATTCCATGGTATCACAATGCTGTGGATATTTTTTGTATTTTGTACCCGTCTCCTGACTGATGCCTTTCAACAATGAGATCCCTTTGATGCTTTGTAAGCTCTCTTCAAACCATGTTTTTTGCTGTAGCAGGCAAATGTGTAAATGTCAGGAAAATACTAGGGCAGCTGAACTTTATTTGGGGTTATTCAGAGTCTCTTTAATTGATAGCAGGTATGTACCCAAGAGTACTGAATGTTGTAATTAAATCAAAAGGTGCTTCGGCAAAGTATTAGTTTAAGGGTATGCACACTTATGCAACCACCATATTGTACATTTTTTATTTTTTATATTTTTTCCCCTAACAAATTTGTTTGTTTTTCAAATGAATTGTACAGGTTATAGGTCACATTAAAAGTTTTGAAATGATTTATTGTGGTTTTATTTTTTTTTATCACAAAAAACAGGCATTTTAACAGAGGTGTGTACACTTTTTATATCCACTGTGCATATATCTATCTATCTATCTATATATATATATATATATATATATATATATATATATATATATGTGTGTGTGTGTGTGTGTGTGTGTCTGTGTGTGTGGGTGGGTTTATATGACTTTATCGTGTTTTCAGAAACTCGAAATTCATATGGTCGAGACCATATGATCTAATTTCTGTAAACTTAAAATAAAAGAAAAAAACAAATCTACATTTTTGCTGGGGGCAAGCCTCCTGCACTACCCACGTTCATAGGTTCATAGGTTTATAGGTTGGTACTAGGCTATCGGCCCTAGGGCCTATACAAACCTATTCATAACCATTCCCTGGCTATTTCTTCCCACAGTATTTACTTCCCTGGACCCCTATCTAGCAGTGCAACTGACGTGATCCCCTGGGTGAATTTTCTGTTTCACATCCAATCGTCAAGGTTCCTTTTGAAGAGGGCCAAGGAGGCACTCTGCTTGACATGTATGGGCAGTCTCTTTCTGAGTATGGGGAGTCTCTGGGTAAGGAACCTATCCCTCCAGCATGTTTTGTTCATTGTGATGACAAGGTTTAGATCCCTGGAGTGTGTGTCTCTGAGAGATTGGGATTTCTTTAAGTGGAGCATGTCCAACAGCTCAGGGTTTGACATGGCCTTGTATGTTAAGCAGAGATCACCTCTGAGTAGATGCCACAGAGTATAGCTGGAGTTTTTTTTAGATGGTCAGCATATGGCATCTGCTTTAGTCCTGTGATTCTTTTAGTGAGGTATTTCTGCGGCCTTTCCAGCTGTTGCAGGTGTCTTGTGAGGTACTTACTAAACTGGGCATTGTACTCTATAATGGGTCTAATGAGGGAAGAGTACAGTGGGACAATGGCCTCCTTTTTTCTGGATGAAAAGCCTTTAGTGATGAGGTGTGCCACATAGAAGGATTTCCTGACTGTTGTGGCAATGTGGTTATCGAAGGTGAGACTACTGTCCACCTGTGTCCCTAAGTCTCTCATCACACTTTCGGTGTTTAGTGTACTGCCACCTATGTGGTAATTTGTGGGTGGGTACATGACTTTTCCCAAAGGGGATAAGTATACATTTCTTGGCATTAAGCTTGAGCCCATGGCTCTAGCACCAAGGATCTTATAGGTTCCTCATTCTCAAGTAAATGAACAATCCAACTGTTCGCAGGCATCCTGTTAATATCCCTCTGAAAGTGGCACGAGGATGGATCAGAACAACCCGAAATTGACACCAACGGTTGTCATTAATTGTTTCAATAATGGCAAATTGTAAGTGAGGTGGAAATCACACTTTAGTTGCTTCATCCGTTAAGCTTTTCATAATTCCATACCATCGCATGAGAATTGCTGTAGATGGAAGTGTGTATGTTGAAAGTTCTGACAGAGAAGCAACTAAACATGAAAAAGTCACCATTTCTCTCCAAGTGTGTACTCTCATGCTCAGTGATCGATCCATATGTATATGTGGAATTCAAGCTCCTCTCAGCAATTTGACCCTACTCTTATACACGAGGTAGTTCTAATGTTAAACCTTCAACTCCTTCATCAGGGAGAATACTAAAGAAGTAATTTGCTCTAGCAAGAGAACACTTGTCATCTATCCACCTAGGGGGAAATAGTGAAGCATAGACAAGTTACTCAGATAGACTTAATGATAGTAACACGCTTTCAAAGTCTGAGTGCATAACATTGACAGGATAACTTGCAATACATTGTAGCCAAAATTCACACAAGCCAGATATCCAATTGAGAGAAAACACTCCGGTTGAACTTCGTGCTGCTGAAATTTTTGAAGGAAAGTATCCCTGAAGGATGATGTAAACCTCAGTAGATGCTGCTCGTGTTGAGGCCAAATGAACTAAGTAACATGTGGAAAAACATCTAACTAGCTTGCACTGCCCTTCTAGGTTCATCACATTTGCATTCATATAGTACTTGGAGATTAACATCCCTCCCTGACTAAGGTTTTGCTAACAAATTATGAATAATGCCTCCAAAATGTCAGAGTAAGTAGTCTGTTCTTGATGTTTGGTATCATTGGTTATGGAATGTACCCTTCCACACAAGAACCTTTCCACTCTAGTTGGCAAACTTGCTTGACACTCAGGCATTGTTAGGTCATTTGGTTCATGCACATTGAAACTATACTGGCATCGTTGGAGGACCTGGAAAGCCATCAACTCTAGAGGCACATAGGCAGTAATACCTTTGCCAATTGGGACTTTATCGCTAAGAATTTCCCAGCTATTTGGACATGATGACAAGAGATATACTAAAAAGCTACCTTGCCCCTCTCCAACACTAAGGATACATTCATTGTCAGGAAAGAGCAGTCTGAACAAGACAATGATTTTCATGCAGTTTGGTAATGCTTGTTACAGTAGACCCATGAAATCTGATTAAGTCCAATGGGTTACAATCAGCCTCTTCATCACTTGGGCTGGGTACTGTCCAGGTTAAGAGCTCATGAGGTATTGACTCTGTAGAGACAGCTGAAGGGCCTGGAGGTGTTAGTTTAAAACTTCTGGGTGGATCATGCCTTTCAATATGAATACATTGGGCAGCTGGAAGAAAACCACCAGCTTGTCCTTCTTCAAAATCTGCCATCCTGTATTCATCAGCAACTAATTCAAGCAATTGGTCTTTGATGACAATTTCAATATTCATGTGAAGATCCCTTCTGGTAACAAAGTCATTAATTTCTTCGCAAGCCAACTTTATTACCTCCTCAACCTTATCCTCAAAACCAGGTAGATATTGAAGGCAAGTGTCAGGTGAATGCCTGCTTAAAGTAACCCAGCAACCATCTGAAAGTAATGTGTAATCAAAAGACAATGTTGCAAGGGTTGCCAGTAACTCTTCACTTGACACTGTGAACTCAACTGTTTTTAGGTCATCAGGCAAGTAAGGAATTGGATCAAAGCCCCCACACTCCCTACAAATTACATATACCAGCTCCAAGATTGCACTACAGTGGAGAAAAGGGCAAATTCCCTGATCCCCACTGTACTGCGATCTCGTATTTGCTATATATAATTTCCAGAGGGGTGTAAGGGGTGCATCTAAAACCATGATGAAAGTCATATAAACCTGTGTATGTAAAAAATATATATATTTATATTTGTAGAGGATGCCTTCGCTTTGCTCATTTGAAGTTTTATGTTGCCTCTGGCTGTTTGGTTTAGAGCCGCACAGCTGCCTGATATCACCAGATGATTGAACATGCATGGTGTCTGTACAACTGTAGATGGAATTAGACAAGATTTTTGCCAGTAAATTCAGTTCCATGTTCCCTGACAGCATAAAAGGCAATCTTAAGCTGAACTGTCACTAATGTCGGGCATCTGCTTTTGGAGTGCTGCATCTCTATTAATGAGCTCAGGTTCACCTGATATAGGTGTAATGGAAGATATTGTTGTCCAGGCCCCCCTATAAATAAACCACACCACACACACATAAAGCCATTTGGTGACCTTTATTGAATGGTATCATATAATGAACTTTAGGCACGCAAAACAACATCAATTATCATCAACAACGATCCCCAGAGCAGCGTAACTACTCACCCTGGACGATTATACCTCAAGGCAGCATACCAGCTCACCCTGATACCTCCTCCACCGGGGCAACATACCTGCTCACCCACCACAATTAATAGGTAGCATACTTGCTCACCTCCTGACCAAACAACAGTTAACCAATGAATAACCACCTTCCTTAGAGGGGGAACAGAAGACGACAATCCTGTCCCTCTTCTCCGCCTTAAACAACCCAAAATTCTTCCATCCATATCAAAACGGGAGGGTGGGAGGGCCACCAACTCATGCCAAAATGTACCTAGTTCCTCTAAGCCTTACCACTTAAGCCTACTATGAGTCCCTCCCTCCCCTTACATCACTTCCTTTAACTTCTCCTATTCCCTTTAACTCTTTCATCCCACCATCACACTAACTAACCTACACACACAGCCTCCCATTATTCTCTAATCTATATCCCCCATTTACCTTTTGCTCCTGAGACCGGGACAACTTAGTTTATCCCAAACTACATTTGTTCCGGCCCCGCTATAAATAAACCACACCACACACATAAAGCCATTTGACGACCTTTATGGAATATTATCACACAATGAACTTTAGGCACACAAAACAACATCATTTGTCTTCATTAACAATGATCCCCAGGGCAGTGTAACTACTCACCCTGGACGATTATACCTCAGGGCAGCATATCTGCTCAGCCTGATACCACCTCCACCAGGGCAGCGTACCTGCTCACCCACCACAATTAATAGGCAGCATACTTGCTCACCTCCTGACCAAACAACCATTAACCAATGAATAATCACCTTCCTTAGAGGGGGAACAGAAGAATACAATCCTGTCCCTCTTCTCTGCCACCAACCTGGTCCCCAGGCTTTTCCCTCTCCTAAACCCTAGCCTCAACCATACCCTCTAAAACCAGCTTCAAATGCAGATTAAACAGATCCAAACCCAGCTCATTAAGATAAACCCCATCTGTTCGATACCAACCCTCATCTCTGTCCTCAAAATCTCTGTGTTCAATGGTATGCATCCCCAGAATTCTTAACTGCCTAGCCAATCTGTGATTGATGAACCTCTTGGCCTTTTCATTCGCCCTATAACTATGTCCATTCCTCCAACACAAATAAGGAATTAACTTTGACCAAACAATTTCCATACCTGGATGCAATGTCTGTAACCTCAGCAAGTCCTGTAGGATAATATCCACTAAATGCTTCTTAGAAAGAATGCCCAAATCATAGCCCCCCCAAATGAATTACTAATATGCCAGGACACCCTACCTTCAATTTAGCCTTCTCAAATTCAGGCAACAACCTATCCCACTGAATACCCCTAACCCCATGCCAAGTCACTGACCACCCTAAATGTGATAAACCCACATTTCTTTCATCTTCCCTGACTAAAGCACGCTTCTCCGCCCAGTGGATATACGAATGCCCCAAAATGATGATATGCTTCCCTAAAAAAAGAGAAGAAAAGAAGGTTATTAATCAAGACAATGATTATCTAATATATGATAAAAATGCATTTCAAGACCACCTCCCCCAATCTCTTAACTTCAATTGAACTACCCTCTCTAGCTAAATCTGAGGCCCTGCTGATTTTAAAAGAGTGAGCTGCAAATCTATTTGCAGGAAAACCCATGCATTGTAAAACTCTCCTAACCTATAAATCTACTACTCAGAACCACCTTCCCATCCACCAAAAAAAAACTAACTCATCCACACTCCCCATCCACATCCTTTGGAATTCTTTGGCCCACGTTACTGGGCAAAGGCTAGGATTTCTGTCAGGCTTGATCACCACCATGAATCCCCTACCCATTTGATCTGTCTTACCCTTCCTTAATGCCGTAGTAACCTCTCCCTCAGCTACGATAACATCCTTCCAAAATAATGAACCTAACAACTCTGAAACACAGAAGGCGCAAAAATATAACCTTGTACATAGCATGCCCCACATGAAGTAATCCAAAAATCCACCCTGTACTAACCCTAACACAGTCAGCAAAACTTTCAATACTTCCCTCATAAGCGGCCATGGAGTGTCCCTACATCCTGCCACCACTCTTCCCCATCCCCTCAACATCTGCCCTAATGTCCAGGACTTTGAGAAATCTTGCAACCCTGCTACCTTAGCAAAAATGCTAATAGCAGCCAAATCCACCTTGACCATCTGCAAAGCCTTGCCTATCTCCCAAGCAAGAGCCACATATCCCAACAATAATTCCTCCGACCACACCCCCCCTTCCGGCACCTGCAAAACAAACTGATTAAAATCAGAAAGAGCCCTAGTGTAAGCCTTTCTCGTAGAAGGAGCCCAGGAATGCTGCACAAACTGCCTGGCTATCTTGTCCCAAGATTCCACATATCAGGGTTTCTGCCACATCTTCCACCCACTGGGCCAACCCTCGAAACTTGAGAAACTGAAATCGGGACAAGCTATCAGCAATATCATTCTTAACGCCAGGCAAGTGCACTCCTGTAAAAGAAAAAAATATTAACAGGCTGTGCAAAACCAGTTTACGTACTACCAATAACAACAATTCCAACTTAGCTGTCTTCTTTTGCAATACCCTCACCACAGCCATATTGTCAGAATGAAAAACTACTCGTTTGTCCCTTAAATGCTCCTTCCACACCACCAAAGCTACCCATGTAGGCATCAACTCTAGAAAGGTCAGGTCACGCCTCCATTCCTCATTCCAATTCTGAACCCATTCAGCTGCAAACCACCTCTCCCCAAAGTAGGCCCCCATACCGGCATCCCCGGCTGCATCTGTAAACAACTGAAATTCCTCCTGCCCCACCCAGTCAGCCTGCCAGAAAGACATCCCATTAAATTGTTGCACAAAACCATCCCACAACACCAAATCCTCCCGCACCACCTTGGTCACCCTAGCCCAATGATATTTTCTCCTACCCCCTTTCAACATATAAGCCACTGACCTACAAAAGGCTCGCCCAGGGTGCACAGCTCGACAGGCAAAATGCAAAAGCCCCAACAACTCCATGACTGATCAAATCCGTATTTTATCCTTGACCAGTACCAAGCGTATAGCCATCCGAAGCCTCTCTATCTTATCCTTGGGTAGAGAAAAAAAGTCCCTGCTCCGCATCTGCCATTAATCCTAGAAATTCTAAGGCTCTTGCTGGACCTTCCATCTTATGCTGAGCCAGCAGTACCCCCAACTCCTCGCACATGCTCGTGAATTCCTTCAACCCCTCCTGTGCTCCTGCCCTTCCATCGCCCACCAGCAGAAAATCATCTAAATAATGTACTGACTTCTGCGTTCCCACTCTCTGATTTCAAATCCAATCTAATACAGTACTGAACTTCTCAAAGGTCACACATGCTACTGTATCAAAGTAGTACTTATCACCTACCTTCATCCCCAGCAACTGCCAATCCTCACTCCTAATAGGTAACAAGTGAAATCAGAGTCAATGTCTACTTTAACCAACCATGGCTCCAAAACTTCCCTGATCACTTTCACAGCATTGTCCAATGATGCATAATGCACTCGGACCTCCTCATCCACAATAAAATCATTCACTGAATTCCCCTCCGGATGTGACAGGTGATGTATCAATCTGAATTCCCCGGGCCGCTTCTTCGGCACTAACCCCAAGGGCGACAACTTGTAACTACTGAAAGGAGGACTGTCAAAGGGACCCAGGAAACACCTCGCCCTACACTCTTTTTCCACCAAAACCTCCAAGATGTCCTCTTTACCTTGAACTGAACGCAGGTTCTTGCCACCCCCCCACCCCCTTCCACAGTGGACTTTATAGGAAACCCCGGATGAAACCGTTGTAATATCTCTGTCTTTATTCCAAAGCCGGGAAACCAGCAAAGCATACCCCTCAGGACCTCCACCTTAATGGGGAATGGTGTCCCTGCCTCTAGTGCCTCTGAAGAACCCAAGTCCCCGGGACCCATGAAAATTTCCACTACCCCGGGCTGGTTGAAACCCCTGTGAGGGGAGGAATCCACCCTCATGCACCATAGAATTGGTGTTCCACATGGAAAGGTTCTGCTGAACACAGTAAACGTCCGAATGAGTCCCTACACATCTTGAACAAGTGTATGCAAATTTGCACCCTACCCATTAACAAGAATCATTATTAAAGGACCAACACACCCACTACATCTCCCCCACTCACCCTACGATTAAACCCACCATAACTATCCATCATCATAGCTAACCATATATCCGGGTGACGCACCTCCCAATGTAGGGACTGTTCCACAGCCTTCTGTTTGCGGAAATGCTGGTCATACCAAAGCCACGCATTCTCCAGCCTTAACCTTTGTGCCTCCAGAATGCTAAGGAAACATCCTAGAAGAGGCAAGGCTAATGATCCTTCCCTCTCCAGCTGCACCACCATATAGTAAATAAAGCCGACTACCCAATTATCCCACATGCTAGGGCGAAGTTTACCTACCCTCTTCCTCCCCAACATCGCTAAAGCCACAAGCAAGTCCTTACTATAGGCAACTCTGCCTCCACTAGCTGCTGGACCCCTTCTGCATCGATCATCTCAAACAAATCCACATACTCCCCTTTCCAAATTTTTTCTTTTACCAACCCCGGAATGTGATGAGTCAGAAAGACTGCTCTAGCCTCTTGTCCCAAACTTCGTTGGCTAACCAGTCCCCTGGCCGCAGCCAAAAGTCAGAGCCTACCTTCTGAGTCAACAACCAAACTGTCCCCGGAAGCTACACCCACCCCAGTCGCATCTTCGACAGCATACTTGGCTCCCTGTGCCAACCCCGTCTGAGCACCCTCTGTCACTTGTAATCCCCCCCGAGATCCCCCCTAGCAGTTCTCCTTCATCCTCACACCCCCCACAATCTTCAATACACAGTTCCCCAGCCGTTGCTGAAATAAAACCATTACTTGCACCTTCATCTTGAGACATACTGGGAGCTGGTGTTACCGCTGTCACCGTCTGCTTCGCTGTCTGCTGTCTTTTTCCCCGAGCAGGGGTTCTTGTCATGGGGCGCCACCTCTTCCGACCTGGCACTTGCTCCAGTTCCATTGTTACCTCCTGAAATAACCTCTCCGCCTGGGCCACAATAGCTTGCCATGATTGACATAATCCCGGTAAGTTAGCCATCTATATGAAAGAAACACACAACATTAACACTGTCCCTGAACTGACTTGCCTTATCCCGCCCAACCCATTCTGTCCAAACCTCATTCCAGAATTCCCCAAAATTAACACCAGTCACAGCCCAAACCAACTGCAACTAAACCCAATTCAGCAACAAGCTTCCACGTATGTCATGTCATACAAACTGCACACATTCATGCACACAACAAATCCCCTCCTCGCATCCTTCCATAAACAACTGTAGTAACAGGACATAATCACCTTCAAGCATGTTCTCTATACTTTATTAAAACACATATCTTTATTGATAAAATCATAGTGCCACTGTATGCCTGTATCTATACACTTGCACCGTACATCAGTTCAGAAGACTGGAGGAGGCACTGTTTCCTTAGCTCTCATTTCTCTCGCTTCTTTTTTGCAGACTTATGTTCAGGTTGTGTTACTGAAGAAATAAGTGGAGTAAAATTCTATTGTCTTCCATTATTGATATCATTAATCCTTGTATAATTTATAAATTTATGAGGGACAGGGCAGAAATGTGAGGAAAATCAGCAACATTCAGCAAATCTGTGGACAGTGGACTGATATGGGTATCTTTTGCAGGTAAGCATACTTGTCAGCTGTTTAGTGTTTTATACAATATGTTAGTTTTTCTCATATTTTGTCCTGTACTTCATAAAATAATATAAATATTTATGGAGAATAGATCAGTGCAAAGTTCTTCCACTCAACAGTACTTCAATGGCCAGACGTTTTGAACTGTCATGCTTGGTGTTGTTTTGTCATACCCACATCAGCTGGAGAATGACAAGCAATGTCATGTATAGGTACTGGCATGAAGTTAAGCTCCCAGCACAAACTTTCTTTTATGTTTAAAGTCAAATTAAATTAAAAGACAGATGGTCAAAAAAGATTTTTCGTCCTCCAGTCTATAACACAAGATGTGAGAGACCTCCCCCATAACATTGTCATAAAATGTACCTTACCCATTATAGTTGATTTCCCAGCCAGTCCAGTGCTCCCCTCGTACTGCTGTCAACCTCTTCTTCTTCTTCTTCTTTTTTTTTTTTTTTTTATATTATATTTAGAGATAGCCTCTCCTTTGGCAATCCCAGACTCCCACAGCTCTCCTTGCTTACCAGAAGAGCATTAGCCCACTCGCATCAATGGCCACCACCACCAATGTGCATGCACGAAGCGGCAGCCATGCAGAAAAAACCCACGGCCTACCGATCTGCGAATTACTCAAAGGGACCGCAGATCAAGACGGAGCAGCTGCACAAACCAACCAGGGAGGAATTAAAGCATCTCCCACCACTACCACCACCGGTAACATGCAGGAAACCCAAGGGGGTGAACAGATCCCCCACGACCACGAGGCATATCGCAAGCAGGTATCCAAGTTCCAGGACTGCCCCCAGACCGCATGGGCCTAACTCTCTCCCGCCAGAGCTGCTATACTGTGACTGGAGCCGCAGATGACCCCGAACCCCCACCAGACCACCAACGATCACCTCATCAAAAACCACAGCACCACTGGACCACCATGAAACTGACACCCACTCCACCAGGTAAGCCACTCCACTCCAGTCAAACACCACACAGCACCGTCCATACCTCACATCACCTACACAGCCACTCCAGCCTTTCCCAAAGGCTCCCTACCTCATACCCCCATTACCTATAACCCTTTCATGCTACAAATTAAACACAGAGTGAAGAGACAGAGAGAGAGAGAAAAAAAACAAACATACCAATTCCAGCTCGCTCCTCAGTCCCAGCCACACCATCCAAGGCCTACCTTAATCCCGAATACTTACAGGTCATCTGGACATGAGCTAGCTGTAATACCACCAACTTATGCCAAAATGTACCTACTTCCCCTAAGCCTTGCCACTTAAGCCTACTATGATGCCCTCCCTCCCCTTATATCACTTCCTTTAACTTCTCCCATTCCCTTTAACTCTTTCATCCCACCATTACATTAACTAACCTACATGCAAAGCCTCCCATTAATTGCTAATCTATATCCCCCCTCTCTACCCTTTACTCGTGAGACCGGGACAACTTAGTTTGCCACAAACTACATTTATCACTGTCAGACATTTGAGATGTACATAGTCAACAAGCTTGCTATGACTACTGGGTACAGGAGGCTTCTAAAGGATTAAATTAACTTAATGTTTTATAATTTACTTACAGCCAACAAAATGGCTGTAACTTTTATTTAGTGAAGTTGCCTGTGGATGGAACTAACTGACTGCATTGCCATTTGAACAGCTTAAATGGTAATTATGAGTTTGTTAAACTAGTGTGCACTTATGTGAAGTAAGTTGACATACTTTATTGTGGCTGCTGTGCATGTACGTGTCTGTGTGTGGATGCATACTTGTGCACGTTTGTATGAAACAAACCTGAAATACATTTTACCAGAGTAAGACATCTGAAGGGTACATTGCCAACAAAGTGACCACAAATTATGGGTATATAAGAACAGTCATTTACTTAGTTTAAACAGTCATTAACCTAGTTTTCAGGATTATTGTTCATTTCTATGAAATAATTTGGAATGCTTTATTCTGACTACTGTGTGTTATGTAAGTAAAGGTGAAATACATTACTTGGGACTTTGTGTATTTATTTATTCATACCACACTAAGACATCTGAGGTGTACTCAGTTTGCAAAGGAACTGTGATGCCAGGGTAGGTAAAATGACTTGAAATGTGTTGTCTGTGGGTTACTTCTCTTTTATTCCACACTCTTCACATTAGTAAACTGAATTTAAGATGTGTAAAAGATATAACAAAAACAGCTCTTAAAAATTGCATTTATAAGATGACCTATCAGTCAGTGACGATAGAATTGTATTTGTTCTTTCATATAATATATAGAAAGATATCTTGGAAAGCTGTAACTTTATTCTGTAGTAATTATTGCAGTATTTGTTCTGTTTTCTGTTTTTAAAAGCAAATAGAAATGCTTGATCATGCTGCCAAGTTTAAAGAACCAGAATATCTGCACTAGCTTTCAAGGGACATCAGAGTCTTGGGTATTTTTGTTGCATTTCTAGAAGTGGTGGAGTCACTGCTAAATATTCTTTTTTTCTGTTAAATAATCTTATTTCTACAACAGGAGATACGACTCAATATTTTCATCATGCTTTACAGTCTGAATAGTACCTTGGTGTCTTGTGCAGGCAGTGATGGTGCTCTTTTCTCAATTTGCTTAGACTGACCTTTGTAAATTGGAGGTTTAGTCAGCAAATATAGAGTCAGTCCCTTTTATTATGGGCTGAAGTACATGTTCTGTAGAAAGCTGGGGGATCTGTCTTGCTTTACTTAATGTCTCAGTTAAAGCCAAAGGTATGTCTTTGGTGCTAAAGTAATGAGAATAATGGGATTGGATTAGAGCCTTCAGTACCTTAGTAATGATATTGATGTCAGTGGTGAAATGGTTGGCAATCGTCTATGTAACTTGCCCTTGAAAACAACTGCTGGTTCTCCCAAAGTGGGCTACAGTTTGCAGAAAAAGTTCAATGTATTATGTCTGCTTGCTGAAACTGTACAAAATCTACTCATGAAATTATTGCAGAACTTTTCATTTCAGTGAACTTTAACATTTTCATTTAGAATTTTCAATAAAGAAGCAATTGGTTTGATCAAAAATAAAGACATTCTCACTGGCAATGTAATACGATAATGTAGAACTGAACAGTGGATAAAGTGGCAGTGTGAAAACAGACTATTTTATTTTTTTGCACTGTAATATAAAATAAAAATCAGACCATGCTTTCCTAGCTTTCATCTGTTTCCTTTAACTGTAGGCCAGCAGATCCCTTACAGTGACATCACAGCAGTAGGTAGAAGAGAGAGTTCTAAGTCTGAACTTTGTTTCAGAACTGTTATCGTCTCTGATTATTTTTTAGTCTGCTTGTGAATAAGGGGTTAATTGCAGTCCCCTATGGTTGTACTGATCTGAAGACTGCACCAGGAAGATACAATATTACTGCTGTGCACTGTAGGAGATTGTGTGTTCCACTCTGATACTTTTTGTACTGAAGAGAGTATCGGGAATACCAAGAAGCAAGCATCTATATTGTGTCATTTAATATTCTGCATTTAGTAATGTGCAGTGTAAAATATCTCTGATAAAAACTATACACTGGAACCTGTTCACAGGGTTGAGTAGCAATCTTTGTCTTTGCTCTCAGTGGTTTGTTTTCAAAAGAAAAAAGATATATAAAAGGTGAAAACAAAGAGACTGGAAGATTGTTTTGTATTTTGTTTGGTACAATAAAAGTGCATAACATCCATTACTGAGTCCTGTCACATAGTGCTGCATACATTATTGCAAGACATCTGTGTGACAACTTGACAGCCAGATATTTTAAACAAAGAATACTTTCATCAACATGGACTTTGGTAATGAGTTTTTGTTTTACACCACTTTCTGTATCATTTCTGAAGAACTAATTCCATATCTGAGATTTTTTTTAAAACAAGAAACATCTTTATTGAATTATCACTTATGATATAGAAATCATATATTTGTAGAAATGAAATCATACCATACTGTCATATTTTCAGTTGCAAACATTATACATCACGTATAATTTACTGTAAACTCATTGTCATTCGAACATTATAAACTTCATTCCTCCTCCAAAACATTATTCTGCATGTATTGTTCCCACAGTTCCAGTTTTTCTATGCAATTTGCTCCTACCCCTTTCTAGAGATCCCACTTTCAATTGTTTTATTTATGTTACTGTATTCACTACTTGTAGTATGATTGGTTTACATTATGATTTCTATTTTCTAGTAATTGTTTTTTTGGTAGCCAGCAGAATTAAATTCAGCAAGACCTTACTATGTACATGGAATTCCAATTCTGTATCACAACTCAGAAAATCATTTCCTTAGTTACACCCATTTGCTCACCCAGTATTTCTGACAGAGTAGTCTGCAGGGAATTTTTAAAGTCTGCCAACTCATTGCACAATATGTTCCCAATTACCTGTTTCCCTATTGCCACTCCAACATTTGCAGTCTACCTAAAGAAAATTCGTTTGGAGTCAGTTTGGGGTATAAAATTACCAATGTAAACACTTCCAAGCAAAAATACTAAATCTTCTAGACTTTGTTACACATTTAGAGCTACAAATATATCCTTCCATTGTTTCTTTGTGAATTGCGTATCCAATCTATATCCAAAATCCTTTCTAACCTCCTCTGATTGATTTCTATAGTTATTATGAATTATTTATATGCCCTACTAATTATTCATTTTTAACAGCAGTTTCTGTTCTAGATTTTACTGAAAACTCTTCCAGTGCTGGTGTTTCACTGAGGATCCCCCATTTATTTCTATTTGCCTATACCCTGATATCAGTCCTTGATAGGGAAGGCAATCTCTAGCCTGCAGTCCAAATGTACTCTTGACCTCTTCCCATGTTGTGACGTATCCCTCACTAATTATTTGTTCCCAATACCTTGGTTCCTTTGCCAGTTTTCTCCAGTAAATTACAGCCCCCTCTTGGCTATCTTGCGTATCCCTAGTTGCAGTCATGCCTGTTGGCAGAATCTAATTTCTCCATTCCTGTGTTGGTGTAGAATACTTTCTGCTACTTTGTGAATGCGATATTCTGTATGGTTAGTGTTATACTCCTTGAGCATCTACATCCAAAATCCCATTCTTTCCTTATTTCTTTAGCTTCTTCCCATTTCATCATCATCATCACCCCTTTCCAATTTAAATAATAGCTTTCTGCTTGTGCTATGAATAGGAGCCTTATCTGTGTAGCTCTGAAATACCCCTTCAAATCAGGTAACCCCAAACCACCTTGTTCTATTGAAAGGATTAACTTAACCCACTTGATTCGTGCCCTATTCCCCTTCCAGATAAAATTCTTCAACTCTCTATTAATTATTGTCCACAGTTTCTCCTCCGGTTTATGAAAATATGTCTGACCTGTTTATAAAACTAAACGGGCTAAAAATATTTTCACTGCTTGTATCTTGCTAGCCATAAAACAGAGCTTCTAGTTTCTCAGTTTTTGTATTATCTTTTATTTAGTCTCTTCACAAATATCCTTAGCTGCCATAACTGAATCCTTTTTAACCCCTACCCCTAAGTACCTCATTTTATCAATGATATCCACATGAATATGGATATTGCTGAACCAATTATTGTGTGAGTACATAGTTTACAGCTGTTGCCTTTGTTTTATCTTCATTAATTTTGTATCCTAAAAAGAATATGTTCCACAGCACTAAGATGTCCTTTTCTGGTTTTATTAGTTACAAAATAATATCATCTGTAAATTAAGCTAGCTTTTCTTGATTACCATACCAATTATATCCTTGAATTTCTGAGTCCCTTATTTTATTTGCCAGTGGCTTAAATACAGTAAACTCCCGGTTAACTGGCACCCATGAGGATTGGTAGATGCTGGTTAACTGTAGTTTCTGGCTGCTTTGGAGTTACTGTTAAAAATAGGCCTGACTAATACTGCACCCTGTACTATTTGTTTGGTTTGACTTGTTCTTAGGTTGGAGAGAGAGGGGAGTTATTCCTGACTTCCTTTTTAAAATGCTGAAACTCTAAAAACATAAGGTATGTTTCTGCAGGTGGAAACAGAAAGTGAAACACATGAAAATTGTACTGTATTACTTCTATTTTTTTCTGGTTGCTTGAGTTTCTGGTTAACTGAGAGTTTACTGTATAATGCAAATAACAAAGGGAGAGAGGAACCTCATGCCTGGTTCTTCTTTTCAAACAGAACTTATCAGCGAGGTTCCCCCCACTTTATTTTTTCCCTCTGATCCCTTATATATCCTCCTAATTAACCTTATTATTAGGTCCGGGAATGCAAATGATTTCATTGCCCTACTCATAAAATCCCAGCTTACTCTGCTGAATGCTTTCTCTGCATCAAGACCCACCAACAACAGTGGTATTTTCTTACATTCTGCTTCGCTGTGGATCATCATTGTTCTGTTAATGTTGTCAAATATTTGCCTCCCCTCCACAAGACCATACTTATCCATATCTGTCATTTTAAGCATCACCCTTTCCATTGTTTTAGCCATTATAGACATAACCACTTTTTAGTCATGGTTTAGAATTGAAGTGGGCCTATATGAAGTTGGATTTGATGAGTCTTTACCATCTGTAGGTATTACAGCCACCACAGCTTTCTTCCAGGATGTTGGTGCTTCTCCCCATTTTAAAATACTGTTAAAACATACCAGATCTTTTATTATTTTATTTTTATTTCTCATGGCTTCCAAACTTCCACATGAATGCCATTTATCCTGGAGACTTTCCTGTAAATTGGTTATCCATAATCCTTTTTACGTTAACTCCTGTCAATAATGGAGCCCTATATACCTCTAACCTTGACATATTTAATTATCCCATAAACATTTCCATTTGTACTTTTTCTTCATTTCCACATTTTTCTGCTTTATACAGATTTGCATAAAATTTACAAAATATTTCCAGTACTGCTACAGGATCTTTGGTTATTTTCCTTGATATAGTAGTCTCCCTAAGCTCAACAACCCTTTCTACTTTCTGATGCCTGAGCCGTTGTGTTAAAAGCTTTTGTGCTCTGGAGATGTCATCAAAAACTGTTGATTAACAGCAGTCTTTGTAAACTCACTCATATTATCCAGGTAGTCTCTTATTTTCTCTTTAGCACTCTGCATTTGTGGTTCTTCCTGTTCTGTGAGGTTCCCTTATACTGCAATACTTTAACCTTTGTCAGTCCCTCTAAATAATTCTGTATATTTTCTGAATAAATTTGTATCTTCCCAAATAATCTCCAATACCCGTTCTTTAAACTCATTTTTAACAGACAGGCAGAAAAGCACTAGTGTCTCCTTTTTATGTCGTTACCTTACATTTTTATTTTAGTTACTACTGGTGTGTGATCTGAAATGGTTATTAGATCCAGATCAAAATTTTCAATTAAATGCATATGTTCCTGTGAAATATAATTTCTGTATCGCCTAGCCCAATTGTTGTACCTTGGGGAATAATATATAAATTCTCTCTGTGCTCCTATTCATATCTTCCATACCAAATATTTTCATAAGGTCGTTCAAAAATCTACTTACTCTCTTTTGTTATTTTTTCCCTTCTAGACCCACCAGATACAGCCTCACTGTTGCAAATTAAATTGCAGTCGCCACCTATAAGTAATATCCCCTACTGAAAGATGATTATTTCTCCCAGAATTTTCTTAAGTTCCACTCTAGCAGTTTTAGGTAGAATATAAATACAGGCTATCGTAATCTTCCTTCCTTGCCAGTTGCTTCTTACTACTACAAATCTGCCAATATTATCTTTTTTTTTCTCTTATATCACTATTGGATGTCCTTTAGCAATTAATATAAGTACCCCCCTTTTCATTTGTCCCAGATAGTCATCTGAATAACCATCTTGAAATCCTTTCTTTATCAAACTCACATGCTCAGTTCTTTCCGTATGTGTCTCCAGTAACATATCTATTTGCACTCTGCATTTTTTAAAATAGTTCACTAATGTTTCTTTTTTTGTACATACCTGTGAAACCATTCAAATTCAAAAATAATATGGAAAGTGTTGCCATTATGATAAGAAATTATTATTCCTATTTTGAACATGAAACAGCTTTTCTAATGTCTAGTTTCAGCTTTTGTGTTACATGCATACACTAATGTTTGCCAGGTTGATCTTTTGTACATTTGTTTCTTTTCATATCCATTTGAACATGTCTCACATCTTGTAAGACTTTTTGTTTTAATGAAAACGAAAAAACAAGCACACTCCCAGAACACCCCATAACCTTTTAATTTAATACAAAGCACAAAACTATGTACATCTTCAGTTAATGAAGTTTAACACTTCTGATAGGAACATTTGTCCCAGGTTGACAGCTACACTCACAGCCTTTAATTAACATATAATGAAGATTATCCATGCTAAGATGCATGGCACAGGCTGTGCTTCTACTTGCTGCCTTTTTTGTCTTATCTTTTTCCTCTCCAAAATGTACAAAACAATGTTAATATTTTCAGAAAACATTTATCTTTTATCCATTAGGGGAAAAATATTCTGTTTTATTGCTCCCTTATCAGATTGTCTCCATAGAAACATGAGAACCAGATACACATTTCCCTTCAGCTGCAAGCTTCTCATGTTGCACTGCAAATAATTTTTGCTAATGGGAAACTTTTTATTGCATTCAATGTTCTTTTATTTACTTGCTTCCACTTAAAATGTTATGTCAAGCCAAAGGCTGTAATCCTGTCATTTCCCTATGTAAAAGTAAGAAAAAGTATATCAGTTTTACTTATATCATGCTCTGTATACTTTTACAACCTGTCTCTCACTTCAACAACCTAAGTTCAAAGCATATTATATTAAACATGCTTTTGTCCAGGCTTACTTCTATTTTTACATTACAGTGCCTACATTTCTTAAAACTAAACAAGTAGAAAGAAAGAAAGAAAGAAGATGTAAAAGGGCACCTGTTTACTTTAATATCTGTATAACACACAAAAATAACTGAAAATACTTTACTGTATAACATGCAGTATATGTCATGTTTTATAAGAATGCTGTTAAGAACACAATTGTTTTACTTACAGTTACTTATTTTCTTCCTGTTCCGCTTTACTTAATGTTTTCCAAACATTAATGATTTGAAGTTGGGCATATGCTTCACAATCCCCTTCAAAGTCAAAAAAATCCAATATTTCCAAATTTACTTATTCCACAATATTTCACAAATGTGATTGATGCTTTGTAATACATTTATTCATACATTTCTGAGTTGCTGGTTTCCTTTCTGTTGATCTCCATCTCTCAGATCAAGTTTTTGGTTAATTTCCAATGTACTCCTGCTTCTTATAGTCAACTCCTGTGCTTTTTTCTGTCTCTCAAGCATTTTTCTGTGGAACATTGGAAAAGGTTTCACTGGGATAGTCTCTCTATGAGCTTTACTATCAGAAGACTAAGAAGCAGAGTACACTTCTGTTTGATACCTCACTTTTTGTTGGATTAACTTTTGTATTTCCTCCTCAGCCTGTTCTGCATCAAAAAATGACTTTGACCCTCCAGGAAAAAATATTCTGATGATAGATAAAGCAGCTTGAATCTCACATCTGCTTCTCGATATTTCTTGATTCCTGAAATAAATTTACTTCTCTTTTGCATGCTTGTTTTTTGTACTTTGTCCTTCTGACACAACTTTGACAGAATTAGCTCTTTCTGCTGATAGGATTGCATCTTTATTATTAGAGGACTTGGCTGCTATCTCATGGCCAGATTTGGAGAATACACACAATGTGTCTTTTCAGTTAACCTCTCTTGCTGTGGAATACCAATCTAGTTGCTTATTTGTGTTTTCACAAAATTAAGGCAGTCTGTTCCTTCCAGTATCTGGTACAGCAGAAAATCTCATAGTTTCCCTATGTGCTTTGTCCTCTAATTTTACCACTTTTTTGAAAAGCTCTCTTCTTGAGCAGTCTCATACTCAAGTAGACTTTTCTTCATTTCGACCACTGATTTTTGCAGTTTTATCAGCTCATCTGAATATCTATTTAAAGTTTCTTCCATTTTTCCAGCCTTTTGTTATTTGAGTTGATATGCTCCATCTGTGTTTTGTTTATTTTAATTAGCTCTGAGGACATTTGGCATATTTTTCATCTAAATTACTGGAAGTCACATCTTGCACCAAAACTGGAGCTTGAACTGCTTTTTTTCTGAACATCTACAGGTTTCTTCCCAGCCAGTGTTTTCTTATCATCTTTTGTAGTTGATTTTTCTTTCAGGTTCCCTAAATTTCTATTTTGCTAACATCCAGGCAGTGCACTTACTAGCCAGTAACTAAAATTTACCCCAAAAGATAAATTCACTGGCTCACTTTCGCGAGTTTCTGTTTTCACACTGGGTGAGTTGAAATTAAGCTGCTAGTCAGTGTGCAGCCATCTTGAAAGCTCTATATCTGAGACTTGAATTTTTTTTTATTTAATGCTTAGTATTTTTAGAGTTCACAGTTTATCTTTGGCTACTTTTACAGAGTTCCCTGTTAAATAATCACAGGCATAAATATAGATTTTCGATGCCTAGTCCAGTTTGGCCCACTTAGTCTGTCCATCTCTCTGTCGGATAAGCTTTTGGTCATATTGTTCTGCTAGTAAACTTACCAAAACTTGTTCGACTAGATCTCTGCTCCAGTGGTCTTGAGCAACATGGGACATTCTGCCAAAGATTGCATCTGCTGTCCAGATTTCCAAAAGTTTAGGGCCCCTTCCACGTGTCCTAGCCATTGGTATTCATTAGGCATGCAGACAAAACCAGTAGATAGGGTGCCAAAACATCAGAGCTTTCTTATCTCATAGGAAAGTGAGGCTAGAGCCCTATCAGATAGGAATATAAAAATAAAAGGCCTTGCATCCTGGAAGAAATAGCAAAAAAGGAAGATGACAGAGGAAGGGAGTGGCTATTGCAGCAGTGATCCATTTGAATATCTTCTGTTATCTTAAGTTTACTTCAGCAGCTATACTATGCTCATCATTAGATCATTGCTGCAGTAGCCTTAAGCACTATGGGATTAATACCATAGTTTACTGAATAAGTGAGGAGGCGGAAGCTGTATCTGAGTCCAGGTGTGCACAGATGACCAAGTTGCTGTTTCTAAAGTCTACCCCTTTCCAAAAAGACATAGAAAGAGCCAGGGCACTAGGAAAGTAGGCCCTGACTTTAGGTGGAAGTTATTTGTTATAATGAGAGTAACAAAAAATAATAACCTGGGATAGCCATTTAGAAACAGTTGATCAGAAATCTTGAAGGACTTTCTTCAGTCAATATAGTACACGAGACAGCCACAATGTGAAAAATTCTTTCTTCATTATTTTTATACTTTGGAAAGAAAACAGAAAGATGAATAGCTTGGCTTTGTGTACATTTTTAAATGACCTTAAGTATAAAATACTGTTTTTTTCTCAAAGTTACCCTGTCTTTGTGAAATATGAGATAGGGATAACTCACCATAAGAGATTGTAACTGAGATACTCTTCTTGCACATGTTAGAACATTAAGTAACACTGATTTTCAAGATAAAAACTTCAACTTAGCCTTGAGAGCAGATTCAAACAGAAACTGTTTGTTTTTCTAAAACAAAATTAAGATCCCATGCAGGAACCATCTGTCTACTAAGAGGATGGATATGTAACACAGGAGGGATGGTGATAGAGACAGACAAGCAGAAATGGCTAAGAGATAAATCTTGACATATGAATAAGAAAGAGCAGAAGATAACTCACAGGAATCTGAGCCTTTATAGAATCACGGTTCTTGGATGGGCATCAACTAGAAAATCTTTTCTACTTATCCATATAAGATTATCTAATAGCAGGGTTCTTTGCCTTTAATACCTGCTGCACATTCCCATAAAAAAGGTGACTGATAGGTATTAGAATTCTATCATGTAAATAATCAGTTGAAGATGTTGAATACTGGGTTTATCAACTCTGCTTCAAGTATGATCGCATAAATCAATAATATGAATACTTCCTATGTTGCTGCAGCCAATAGGAATTTGAGTTCTGCAGAGGGTTTTTGTCAGGTTCCAATGACAATGTCGTTCAACTTACTGGAAATGATAGAAGCACGCAAATGGGATCCCACGAGGGGAAGATCAAGAAGAACAGGTGGGGAGGAAAATGGAATTACAGTGGTTCTCAGACCCGCAGTCACTCAGGACAACAGGAACAATAGATGAAACAGTGGTAGTGAATATGTCGGATCTTCATTTGACTTCTGAGCATTATGCGCTTTTTAACAAGGATCTTCAATTCATTCCAGCAAGTAGAGATTCAGTAGTTGATGCAATAACCGACTTAAAGTTGTTTGTTAGAAATTTGAACTTAAAACTTATGTTTAAAGATGATAATTCATCTAGTGCTCAAATTTGTAAAAAATCTAGCACTTTCGTTTCTATTAGTTGCCCAGTGGTAGCTGCATTTTATAACGTATGTGAATGGCAGCTCCGCCTCTTGTTTGATCAGTGTGAGAGAGAGAAAAATATAATTTAACATTAGAAGAGAATATGGCTTTAAGTGAACTTCAAAAAAAAATGATGATATTGTAATAAAATAAGCTGACAAGGGTGAGGCTGTGATAATAATAAATAAGAAGGATTATGTTGTACTAATGAATGAATTTTTAAATGATTAAAGTACCTTTAAGAATATTAGCAAGTTGGATGTAAATAATATTGTGTATAGAGTTAATATGCTAATGTATGAACTTCAATTAATTGGTGATATCTCCCTTGAATTATTTAATTATTTTAATGTTCCTTGCCCAGTGATCCCACTGCTGTATGGTCTCCTGAAAATTCATAAGGATATGAGATGATATCTATATAGCGTCTGGGAGAGGGTGGATTATGGAACCATTATCTATTTATTTACAGTCTATTATGAGTGAGTTTCTCAATGATGTCAAAAGTTTTATACTTGACACTGGGTATTTTTTAACCAGGTTTAATGAATGGCATGCTGCTAAATCCTCAAATTAATTTTTATTTTTTACTCTTGACATCATTCTTTTATTCACGGTCATCCCTAATGAGTATGGTATTAACGCAGTGCATGATTTCTTGTGTGCTAGTAAAAAATTGAATGGTAGAGAGAGGGAACCTATTTGCAAATTATTGGGCATCGTTCTTAAAAGTCATGTTTTTGTTTTTAATGATCAAATTTATCATCAAATATCAGGGGTGCTGACTGGCACATTGATCACCAGAACTTACGCAAATATTGCATTAAACCAGTTGGAAAATCAATTTATGTATAATGGGCCAGTAATATATGCCTCTAGGATACCTTTCTTTAAATTATTTGTAGATGATGTATATTTTTATCTGGGAAGGCAATGAGGAAGAATTAATTGAATTTGTCAACTTCCTTAATGGTACTACAGATTTTTTTTAAATTTAAGTTGCAATTTTCTAATAATGAGATTTGCTTTCTAAATGCAAAGTTATAAAATAATGGTAATGATGTTTGTACTAATATTTATAGAAATGATAAATAGATATTTATACAAAACCAGTATGCACGCAGCATGCACATTTAATGGTATAGTGAAGAGCCAGTTAATAAGAGTCAGTAGACCAAATACAGATGATTATAAGTGTACTGAACAGATGCAGGTTATGCTGCAGGAGTTTAATAAGAGAGGTTATGGGGATGAATTTTTGAATAAGCAGATGCAGGAAGTGATGAGAGAAAGGCAAGGAATAGCTAAACCATATTTTACTCAATGTGACCATTAA
This sequence comes from Protopterus annectens, assembly GCF_019279795.1. NCBI lineage: Eukaryota > Metazoa > Chordata > Ceratodontiformes > Protopteridae > Protopterus > Protopterus annectens. The sequence goes on from NC_056745.1 coordinate 1,224,846,664, forward strand.
AAACATGACAGGAAAGAGATTGGTGGATGTAATAACAATAATACAAATAAAAATATATGTTATGTTACAATTTATAACAGGAAGACAAATGGAGTAAAAAAGATTCTATGTAGTAACTGGAAAATTTTAGAGGCTATGCCAGAATTAATGAAGATTATAAGAGATAAACCAATGTTTGTGTATAGAAACCGTGATAATTTAAAGAAAAAATTATATTATAAGGATATGAAATTTAACATTAAGACTCTGATGAATAAGAGGCCAGGGACTGTTCCATGCTACAATTGTTGTTCCTATAAATACATTGTAATGAGTGATGAATTTATACAACCAAGTATAGGCAGAAAGTTTACGTTTAAGCGTGTTACTACATGTAATACTATGAATATTGTATATTTGGCTACATGTTTGCAATGTTCAGCCTTTTATGTAGGCAAATCACCTAGAAAGTTGAAAGATCTGATTATTGAACATCAGTCTGATATTAGAAGAAATATTAGTTCTAATGCTCTGGCTGAACATGTGACTGAGCACGGATCTCAACATAATTTCAGATTTAGAGCGATAGATATTAATTTAAGAATGTGAGGGGTGGAGATATAAATAATACATTTGAAATAAGTGAATATAGTTAGATTATTAGACTGGAAGCAGAATGTTATCCAGGGATTAATGCTGCAAACAGTGTTAAACCTGTTTTAAAATATAAGCAGATGTGTTTAAAAACTTGAAGATTTTAAAGTGTAGTAATGCTTTTTAATATAGTGTTTTAAGTGATATGTCTTTAAATTATTAATTGATTATGGTTTCTGATTGAGCTGTGGTTGTGAGTTTTTTTAATTTGTTGTATTTAACTGTGACAAGTTTTTATGAAATGGTATCACACTGAAGAAGGATTTTCCAGAAAGCTTTGTGATTGAGTTATTAAAGTTTTTCTGATGTTTTGGAAGTCCAGCTTTTTTTCTTATTTATCAAACTCTTCCCACACTGTTTAAGTCCATTCTACAAGGAAGCTTGTGGTAATTTCCCATGGTCATTTTCAAAAGAAGAAAGAACCAATGTTGCCTATGCCAAGAGGATGTCAGCATAGTTATCTTTGGAGAGTCTGTCTGAATCCTGAAAAAAGCTCTAGTTGTCAGAGGAATGCGTGAAAATTATACAAAAATATTTCCATCCATGGGAATGAAAAGACATTTGTCTTCTAGGCTAGCCTGCAAGGAGTCCTGGAGAAGAAATTTTTAGCTGTCTGTTTTGACTGTAGGCAAATATATAGTTGATGCGTTCTCCACAGATGGATGAATTCCTGGAAGACCATCAGCTATATCTTCCATTCTTGAAAGCCTGTCCTGTTCCAGCTCTGCTTGTCTGCCACAATGTTTTGCTCTGATGGAATGTATATAGCCTCTAGGGACAATTTTAACTGAGTTGGTAGATCCCTAGGTCTGAAAGTGTGGTAGGACCTTACTCCTCCTTGTTTATATGTTTTAGTTTGAATTGTTTGTTCCATAGAACTTGCACTTTTATTCCCTTAGACACAGCTCTCCAAGCAAAGTTTGAGTCATCTTTCATTACAAATTTAGTGGGAGCTAGCAGGGAGAAGGGAAGATCTGGGTTGATAGGCAACAGATTCATTCAGCAATCTACCTTTTTACCAAGCCCAGCAGTGGAATTTAAAGTGATAGACAATGTTAGTGTTGAGTCCAAAATGACTTGACACATCAGTGCATCTTTCTCATATGGAATCTGGCCAAGGAATCATAAAAATAGCAGAGGCCATCAGAACTAGAATTCTGAGATATTATTTGGCAGATGCTTGTTTATGGTTTGAAAATACCAAAAGTGTTTTCTGTGACTCTCCTCTATGGCTTGAGGAAAGAAAGCCAACATAAATATTTTATCTAGAAAACATTCTGGAAATAATATCTTGTGAGAAGGGATGAGAAAATATTTCTCAGTGTTCACCTGAAACTCCAAGCTGAGAAATAGCTTTATTACCCATTATTATTTTTGACAAGCAGTGAAAGAGCGCAAAAATTGGGAAACTGTCTAAATACGGGAAAACATGAATACACTGCAACCTAAAATGGGATAATAAAGGATCTAGACACTTTGTAAAGACTGTTGTGGTCTGTAGATAACCCAAAGGGCAAAACAGCAAATTGAACATGCAAACCAGATAAAGAGAAATGAAAATGGTGGTCTGAATTTGCTTTTGACTGGAATGTGATGGTAAGAATCTTTTACATCCAAAGTTACCAAAAAAATGGAAAGAAGAATGAGAGGTAACAGAGACTATAGAGGAAGCCTTTGTAACTTTGGGATTATGATGCTCAGGTTTACAAATGAAAGGTCTAGGACAGATCTCCATGTTCCCTCTTTCTATGACACCAGAAACAAAACAAAGAAAAAACTCTTGAATAAAATAATTTTCTTCTTTGCTTTGGAGGAACCTATTTAATACCCCTGTTAGACAGCATTTGATTCATGACATGTGGAAACTGGACAGTTTGATTGAGTGGATGCAGAGGAATTCCTTGAAACTGAGGAAGGGAATCCCACTGCCAGTTGTAACCTTTTACAATGAACACCCAACTGTATGAAGTTATCTGAGCCACAAAGAATAATGAAGACCTAAACACTAGGATAGATTTATGGAGTTACCAGTGTGGAGAGAGGGGAATTCAGAGGGGTCAAATGTTCAGTCTGATTCTTTTGTGTTATCCCAGATTCTGAGAGGGAACTTTTTTTTTTTTTTAACCCTTTCTGCTACATTTTTTTAATGTAACTTGCCTGAACCTTGCTCAGAATGCTTGTTCTCCTTTTTGAAAGAGAAAGCTGAACTGGGTGAAGGGAAAAAATGTTATATGTTGGAAAGGAAGGTTGAAAAATCTGGGTAATCCCCCCCTAAATTAATGTTCACCTTTCATTAAACCCTTAAGGATTTTCATAGAGGAAGGACCAATCGACATGCTTTTATCCAGAGGACCATTTAAAATGTATTTGTCATATTCAGAAGCATCTTTATTTTACTATTAATTTCATTGCATATTTTTAAAACAAACAAATAAATAATTAAAAAGCATTATACTGTGCTGTTTGACCTTTTAGTTTCACTGTTTACTGTATTATATTTACTATGTTTATCAACCATTTGGCATTGCTTTCTGTTATCAGGAAAGACGTTTTCATTCTCAACCTTCTACAATGTTCCTATAACAAGAGTGAAAAGGACAGTACCTAGTATTCATCTCAGTGGTATCGACTAAGCACTATCTTTTTCAGCTCTTTTCACTGTGACCATCTGTGTTTTGTTGTACAAGCAATGATTTACCCATGATACCACCCTTGGACCCATTCCAGGGCTTTTCTATACTAGTTTACTAACTTTTTAGGTAGTACTATGTTAAATGCCTCACTAAAGTTTAAGTAGGTTATGTCAGCTGTACTTGTCTGATCTAACTAAAAACTATAAAATATTTAAAAAGAACAGAAATAAGCTTAAAAGATTCATATTTATCTTTCTCCTAGTACCTTGGTATTTCACATTCAAAGGGAAAATAACAAGACCAAGAACAGCCATTTTAAAGGATATGGTAGTCAAATCTCCAGTTAAAAATAAATAATGAAAATAGATTTTAATAAATGAACATTCATTGAAGAATACGGTTATGTATTAATTACTGTCTGTCAAATTATTACGCAAGAATATGTCTATGTACTTTACATTAAAATAGCATTTCAAAGTAATATTTGTCATTACATTTTATTACTAATCTTTGTCACAGTGATATTCAATTAAATTCTGTATTTAATCTTTTATATAAGAGTGTATGAGATGACCACATCATATACGTTTGCATTGAAAATCTTAAGTTCTGCCTTGCATAATATTTTACTACTTAGCACTGCTCAGGATCCATTATTTTCCTTCAGGAAGATAAGTTAGAGTACTTATTTAGCTGTAGATCAAATTCTTCTTTAAATTATCTGACCTGTACAACTGATTATTTTTCTTTCCTTGTGCACTGACATCACCTCTGCATATTTCTTGTGCTTTAGCACTGCTTTCTTTATTGCCTAAGCAACGTTTTTAGTTATTTACTTTTAAAGAGCTTGTGTCTGAAATTTATTTATTTATTTATGTGTGTAAGTATTATCATTATTATCATTATTATTATTATTATCAACTTAGGTTGTCAAGCTGTGGCATATGTCTCTAACTGCCATCTAATTGTTGGTCAGAGAATAACTTATTATCAGTGACTCATTGCTATTTTGGGTTTATCATTTTTATGAGTTATATTTGACTAAACTAATAGTCTATGGCAGCGATTCCAAAACTGTGGTCCACGGATCCCTAGGGGTCCGTATGATGAATTCTAAGAGTCTGCGGAGTTCCACTTTATTATTCTGCAGAGTGACTGTTAAAAAAGAAAAAAGAAAAACACAAATACACTTCTCTTTCGTGTCTTCCGCATTCGTGGCTAACTAGCTGCTTTCCCTGCTTTTTAAACAGGGTAGGAATAACTATTAACTTCCACGTTTGCTTCTGACAAGGAACAAGTTATTGCTTGCTGTATAGCGCCATAGTGGCTATGTTTTCTATCTGGCAGTTGTGGCAGTTGGAACTTGGAGGGAAAGTGCAACAAACTGTTACATTCCCTCCAGTCAATTATTATAGTTGTGTGATGCTGGATGGATTCCTTCTGCAGACCTGATCGAGGCAAGAATTTTTAAGGTATCTTTTTCTTTTCTTTATTTTTTCTTTTTTTTTTTTTTTTTGTTAGGCTGCTTCATATCCCTCATAGTTTTGATGTACCTCTCATAAAACTGAGGTTTTTCTGGCAAATCCCTGACAAGTTATTGAGCACTGAAGCCAGAAAATAGTATGTGTCCTTCGGAAAATGCATAGCAATGCAAAACCTATCAACTTTGTCAGTCTGTAAGAGCAATATTTAAAAGGTAAATAGGAGAACAAATGTCACTGTCAGGAGTAAAGCCTCTTCGTGTCAGTCCATAGAAATCCAAATAAAAATCCACGAATACAGCAGCACGACTTCAGCTAGATAAAACTTTAATGTTGACAAAAAACACACAGAGAAGGAAAATACTAAGTAGGTCAGTAAGCACTTTCACATGGATCCACCATGCTTCCTCAGACTGTCATAACATCACCCACACTAATCATCTATTTAAAGTAAAGACCTACTACATGTTGTAATAGTTATTAAATCAATTGTCGTAGCAACCACTTCCATCAATTAATATCCACACCCTTCACTTACAACCTAGGTAAAAAACTGAATACATAAAGCTACAAGCATCTTAAAATGACTATTTTAAGAGGACAAACTTTACAGATATCCAGGCTAACCAATGATGACATTATCTATTCTAAACAAGAACAAGAGATACAGGCTTTATTTTCACAAAGAGGATATAGCATAGGGTTATGTCAGGAAACCGTTGAGACTGTTAGAGGACAAAGGCAGGGAATTGGACAACCATATTTTTCACATGGATCCACCCAAAGAAAGAAAACTAAGAGTAATTTTGATCACAATAAATGCAGGGTATGTATTCCCTACACCTCAGATAACAAAGCAATCATGGATATCCTATATAGGAATTGGCATATTTTGACTATCAATGAGAAGGTGAAGGACGTGGTAGGTGATAAACCAACAGTTACATATAAGAATATGCGATCACTTAAGAGACGCTTGTGTGATAAAACAGGAACATCAATAAAAGATGTTAGGCAGAGTAGAATAGGCACATATAGTTGCAATAGGTGTAATTATTGCAGCTATATACATGCAAACCAAGTTTTTGTCCATCCTGAGACGTTGAGAGAATTTAAGTTTTCTTGTTCAGCCAATTTTAGTACAAGTAATGTTGTTTATTTGGCCCGTTGCACACAAGGCCCCACGTTTTATGCAGGTAAAACAAATCGACAGCTAAAAGATAGAATCAGTGATCACTTGTACTATACACGAATAGACGATACAAGAAGTGCACTAGCCAAGCATACCACACAGGCAGGAAAGAAACACACGTTTCAGTTTACTGTGATGCAGGTCATATATCCAGATACAAAGATTAGAGACATTAAGAATACCACTGAAAAAGCTGAACAAAAATGGATCATACGGCTACAAGCCGATAAGAGTTTTGGGTTAAATGATTCCATCAGTTTGAAACTTTTTCTTAAAGATAGGAAGTTGAAACATTAATTGTTTGTTTAATATTCACATGTCATATGTATACATTGTACATTTAGTATTTATGTTTTATGTTTTAATATAGATTATATATTTATAATAGCATGAGTAAGATATATATATATATATATATATATATATATATATATATATATATATATACATAATAAGTGGTTTTACAGTTTGTTTATATAGTCATTTTAAGATGCTTTTAGCTTTATGTATTAAGTTTTTTTACCTAGGTTGTAAGTGAAGGGTGTGGATATTAATTTATGGAAGTGGTTGCTAAGACAATTGATTTAATAACTATTAGAACCTGTAATAGGTCTTTACTTTAAATAGATGATTAATGTGGGTGATGTTATGACAGTCTGAGGAAGCATGTTGGATCCATGTGAAAGTGCTTACTGACCTACTAATATTTTCCTTCTCTGTGTGTTTTTTGTCAACATTAAAGTTTTATCTAGCTGAAGCCGTGCTGCTGTATTCGTGGATTTTTATTTGGATTTTTATGGACTGACACAAAGAGGCTTTATTCCTGACAGTGACATTTTTTCTCCTATTTGTGTTTGTTTTTGCACTGCCAGGGAGCATGGCTACAGAGCGAGATATTGAATTGGATTTTTATCCAAGTAGGTACAGCACTACTAAAGATAGTAATTTGTTTTCAAAGTTTATAAACATTGGCACCAACCCATTGTTATTTTTGGAACTAAGTAATGGGACTGGTGATAAAGGCAATGTTGATTATGATCTGCAGGAATATATAAAAACGCATAGAGAACTTGCAGATGGCTTAATTAAATTAAAGAAGTACCAGTGGCAGAGAAGGAACTTTGAGGCTTGCCTTCACTTCAAAGTGATACCTCATGGACTAAGAATTGTAAAGATGCCAACATACGGCGATCTTTATCCAGAACTGTTGACATAATGGCAGCAGTTGAACATGGAGACGAGCTTCAGTTACATCAAAATGTTAGTAGAGCATACAATGGGTTTAGAAAGAGACTTATGGAAGGAACTAGGTATGCTGAAATGTTCCTTATATGGACGGTTTACACAACAGATTGCCGACAAAGTCGTAGAAGAAGCAGTTTCAGGTGCCATTTTGGTAGATAAGAAATTACAAACTCAAAAGACTGCCAAATTAGAGAGAGACATCAGAGACTTTAAAGCAGGCAATGTCTTCTCTTGGCTGAGAAAACAAGATAACAATGTATTTGGTAACCATGGGAATGCTGATGCACAAGAAACAGTAATTCTTACTAACACGGAAGTGGGGCATATGAATACCGGAAGTGCAGAACCTCCAGTAGGGACAACAGAGAGTATAAAAAAAACTGTTGAGGTGCAGGCATTAGTTCATTGGGAGGAAAATGTGACTTCTACTAATGAAATTCGTAATTAACTGGCAGTAAGACCAAAAGAAGGTTCCAAACATACAGGGAATACAAGTTTTTTAACTTTTCCACTGCCCATAACCAACCAGAAAGAGAGAATGAGATCAGAGAGTCGAGGCCGGAAACAACACAAATACTCGAGCAAACACAACAATGTCCAGACGATGAAGAGGTTTTGGACACAAAAAACACTTACAATCTTTCAGATTTTATGTTATCAGAACATCAGCTGAAAGTACTAAGTAAGGGACTCTCTTTTATTCCAGCAACTAAGAGTAATTTGTGTGATATTGTAGTAGACATAAAAATTTTTGTAGAAATATAATGCTGAAAATCTTCTTTCCACAAACTGAACAATGCTTTAACTTTAAAAATCAAAGCACTTTTGCACCTAACGTTGACATGCAAGTAGAAACCTTTTTGAAAGCATGTGAGTGTGATTTAGTTGACGTGAATAACTCTTGTGGTAATTTTATTAACAAGAGATTTTATAACTTGACAGCTGAGGAATATACAGATCTCAAGGAGTTAGAGAGTAATCAAGTTATTAAAATATGTCGAGCTGATAAAGGTGGAGAAATAGTCATAATCAATAGTTCAGATTATGACAGAGCTATGAAGCTTTTGCTGGCAGACATTAATACATATTGTAAGATAACAGCAGAAGTAAAAAATATTATATCTGCAATACATAACGAACTTATAGTTTGGCATGCAGATACATTACAAAAGAGTTATATGAATATTTCCTCATTGAGACACCTGTCATCCCTATTTTCAAAGGATATTCCAAGGTACATAAATCAGTCATTGATCCACCATATAGACCAACAGTATTGGGCAATGGTTGTTGACTGAACCCATTTCCCTTTATTTGGAAAAAACATTACATCCACTGTTACTTAACATAGTAGACATTTTAGTATTAGACACAGAGACGTTTGTTTTCTATTCACTTGCATACCCAATGATATTGGGATAGAATATATGAAAGAATTTCTGAGTCGACATAGTAGTTTTAATAGGAATGATATCAATACACAATGTATGTTGATGGAGTTAGTTCTGTCAAATAACATCTTTATGCATGATGGAGTCATTTACCATCAACGGGCTGGGGTAGCTATGGGTATCCCGTGTGCCAACACTTATGCTAACATAGTGACGGCACACTGGGAAGAAACCTTGGCACACACAAATGAACAGTATGTTAGATATGTGTCAAGTTATTATCGTTTTGTGGATGATATTTTTTTCATATGGAGAGGTTTAGAATCAGATCTTATAGCGTAAATAGAATATTTACAGGGAACTACATCTTTCCTAAAATTTACTCTGTATAAATCAACCAATGCGATAGATTTTTTAGATGTTAAACTTATGTTGGTTGATAAGCGATTGATAACTATGCCCTTTAAGAAGAAATGCAAGAAAAATAGTTTGCTTGAAAAAAGTAGTATGCATCCTCAACACATTTTTGAGAATATATTAAGAGGACTAACTTTACGGATATCCAGGCTAACCAATGATGACACTATCTATTCTAAACAAGAACAAGAGATACAGGCTTTATTTTCACAAAGAGGATATAGTATAGGGTTATGTCAAGAAACCATTGAGACTGTTAGAGGACAAAGGCAGGGAATTGGACAACCATATTTTTCACATGGATCCACCCAAAGAAATAAAAACAAGAGTCATTTTGATCACAATAAATGCAGGGTATCTATTCCCTACACCTCAGATAACAAAGCAATCATGGACATCCTATATAGGAATTGGCATATTTTGACTATCAACGAGAAGGTGAAAGGTGTGGTAGGTGACAAACCAGCAGTTACATATAAGAATATGCGATCACTTAAGAGACGCTTATGTGATAAAACAGGAACATCAATAAAAGATGTTAGGCAGAGTAGAACAGGCACATATAGTTGCAATAGGTGTAATTATTGCAGCTATATACATGCAAACCAAGTTTTTGTCCATCCTGAGACGTTGAGAGAATTTAAGTTTTCTTGTTCGGCCAAATGTAGTACAAGTAATGTTGTTTATTTGGTCTGTTGCACACAATGCCCCAAGTTTTATGTAGGTAAAACAAATCGGCAGCTAAAAGATAGAATCAGTGAGCACTTGTACTATACATGAATAGAAGATACAAGAAGTGCACTAGCCAAGTATACCACACAGGCAGGAAAGAAACACACATTTCAGTTTACTGTGATGTAGGTCATACATCCAGATACAAGGATGAGAGACATTAAGTATACCACTGAAAAAGCTGAACAAAAATGGATCATACAGCTACAAGCCGATAAAGAGTTTTGGGTTAAACGATTCCATCAGTTTGAAACCTTTTCTTAAAGATAGGAAGTTGAAACATTAATTATTTGTTGAATATTCACATATATTTATACACTGTACATTTAGTATTTATGTTTTAATATAGATTATATATTTATAATAGCATGAGTAATATATATATATATATATATATATATATATATATATATATATATATATATATATATATATATATATATATGTATATATGTATATATATATATATATATATATATATATATATGTATATATGTATATATATATATATATATATATATATATATATATATATATATATATATATATATATATATATATATATATATATATATACATATACACATAACAAGTGTTTTACAGTTTGTTTATGTAGTCATTTTAAGATGCTTTTAGCTTTATGTATTCAGTTTTTTACCTAGGTTGTAAGTGAAGGGTGTGGATATTAATTTATGGAAGTGGTTGCTAAGACAATTGATTTAATAACTATTAGAACCTGTAGTAGGTCTTTACTTTAAATAGATGATTAATGTGGGTGATGTTATGACAGTTTGAGGAAGCATGGTGGATCCATGTGAAAGCGCTTACTGACCTACTTAGTATTTTCCTTCTCTGTGTGTTTTTTGTCAACATTAAAGTTTTATCTAGCTGAAGCCGTGCTGCTGTATTTGTGGATTTTTATTTGAATATCTAAAAGGTTTATTTTATGGACTATGTTCTCCACATGGCATTGTATGTGTGTCTGTTTCTCATAAAATTGTGTTTTTTCTGGCAAATCTCTGGCAAGTCATTCAGCACTGAAGTAAAAAAAATAATGGCAGACATTTCAACTTTAGAGTTCACATCCTTCAGAAAATTCATAGTAGTGCAAAACTTTTTTTTCTATCAACTTTGTAAGAATGTAAGAGCAATATTTAACAGGTGTTCCTATTTTTGGGAGTATGTTCTCCCATTATTTGGGGCTTTGTCCAGAGCACATGGTCTTGTGTGTGTGTCTGTGTGTATGTGTAAGTAAGAGGGAGAGAGTTGTGTGTGTAAGAAGGAGAGAAGTGTGTGTGTGTGTGTGTGTGTGTGTGTGTGTGTGTGTGTGTGTGTGTGTGTGTGTGTGTGTGTGTGTGTGTGTGTGTGTGTGTGTGTGTGTGTGTGTGTGTGTTTAAGAGGTCCGTAGTACAGCCCTCAACTATACAGGTTTTCGCAGAATGTCCAGATTTTTGCCTCCTCATTTTTTTTGACTGTTTCTCATAAAATTGTGCTTTTTCTGGTAAATCCCTGGCAAGTCATTGAGCACTGATGTCAGAAAATAATGGCAGACATTTCAGATTTAGAGTTCACATCCTTCAGAAAATTTATAGTAATGCAAATCTTTTTTTTTCTATCAACTTTTTAAGTCTGTAAGAGCAATATTTAACAGGTATTCCTATAATTGGGACTATGTTCCCCCATTATTTGTGGCTTTGTCCAGAGCACATGGTCTTGTGTGTGTGTGTGTGTGTGTGTGTGTGTGTGTGTGTGTGTGTGTGTAAGAGGTAGGAAGTATATCCCTTAACTGTCCAGGTTTTTGCAGAATGTCCTTATTTTTGCCCCATGTTTTCATCTGTTCCTCAGAAAATGATTGAAGTTGCTAAGTAATGACTCACTTTTAAATTTGACTTCATATCCTTTTGAATCAGATTACAGAAGTGCTTACTAACATAAATCCTATTATTCTACCTATTTTCTAAGTTCATAAGAGCAATACCTATAATCTGTCCCTATTTATTGTAGGTTTTGTTCAGATTTCTTGAGATTCAGATGTGTGTGTTAGACAGTGAAATGCCCTACTTAGTGTTAGTAGGTGGTTAGTAGTTTGCTTAGGCTCAAATCCAGTACTTTAGCTACAGGAAATATGAGCCTGAATCCCTTCTACTCCAACTACGAAGCTGCTTTTTTCAAGGAACTGAGTCTCGTGCATTTTTCAAGGAATTTAGTTTCAAGTTCATTTTCACAGAACTGTTTACTTCAAGGGAAGACAAGTTTACTGCTGATCATGCTAAGTCTGTTTACAATGTGCATCTCTTTTGTTTAGCTAGCTGCTAGTTAGCAAATGATATCACCATTGTGGTATAGAGTTTTAAAGCAGTGCTACTAGCACAACAGGTAGCATATTTGCATTTTGATGCAGAAGGCTGTGTGTTCTAATCCCTCACCATGTAGATGGATTGCTGATACTGTGTTGCATTTCAAGGGGGTGGGATGCTGCAGTCTTGAATATGTCCTCCTTTGGATAAGATGCCTGGTAACTTTCGACCTTTCAGTTTGCCATCCATGCAAGCCGCAGTGGTGCAGCGGTAGCATTGTTGCCTCACAGCAAGAGGTTCTCCCATTCAATTCTTGGCTGGAGCGCCTTCTGTGTGGAGTCTGCATGTCCTCCCCGCAGTCGAGTGGCGTTTGAAAGACATGCGTAGACTGGGCGTGCCTTCGTTGAAGGTTGGGCCTCGAGCTGGCACCTCGGCACCCGTAAAAAAATTACTGCCTATCATTAGCGGACCAGAGTTCTGCTGTGGCGACCCCTAAGGACATTCTGCAAAAAGCCGAAAGAAGAAGTTTGCCATCCATGCGATATTACCAGCTTACCATTGTTTACTGTAACATAGTAGGCAATTTATTCTTCAAGGACAGCAGGCACTGAATTTGTAGATGAAACACTGAAATATACAGTTGTTTGCTAGCAGCAAACTTATCTTTAGTTACAGATCTGTTTAAGGTGGAATTATTCAGGTGGCTTTTACTTCTGCAGAGATTGTGCATGTTGACTGATATTAGTGGATTGTAATGACAGAAGTTTGAGTGACCTTTTATGGTTGGAATGTTCTTATTGGTTCATATGATTTGCTTCATTGCTTACTGAAAAAATGTTCCAAAGTAGCCCTATGATTCAAAAACAGTCCAAAGGTAAACTTCATCCGCTTCTGGCCAGATGCATTTTCTTTGAATGTGGGTTTCAATGCTGTTTCAGTGACTGAGTTTGAAAGTCACAGAATTTGTAATGCTAAGTCTGTTTTCATTTTGAGA